>NW_020527040.1:0-20000 GCF_003368295.1 Carassius auratus | reverse complement strand
AGACTGCTGGAAACGCTCCGGGTTCAGGTTACACGCGAGCCAAGGTTTGTGATATTATGTAGATTAGCACAGAAAGTCAAGTCACCTCGTCCCTCAGTGATTCCCCAATGTGAATCTGAATCTGAACTGGAATTAAAGGAAGAGGAACTACACATCATGTCTACTGACTCCATGATCTACAGAATCAAGGGTTCGACGCTTCTCTTCAATACGAGCGGAAACAATCAACAGGTGAATAATCAGTGCTATCATTAGATCTCTCCATACGGCCCAGGAATTATGAATTCATACGGATTGATGAATCTGAAAGTAGTGTTTATATGAATGCTAAATTATATGATCATGTTGATCTTCGTGTTTATGTGTAGCTTCTGATCAGATTCACTCTTTTAAACATGCACACACTGCATGAATATACAGAGTTTCCCGCTGATGTCACATATTGTTCTGAAAAGCAGAGCACACTTATTTTTCTACTCCAGATCCTAATTAGATGATAACCAGTACATACGCTGTCTGTGCTGCTTACTTGATAAAGCAGTAATAAAGTCTTAAACGAGGACTGGTGAACACTTCACAGACGCCGAGTGAAAGAGGAGATGTATAACGACGGGACAGTCATGTATAACCACTATTCATCAGGAAGAACACCTCCTTCCACACGTCATCACACTGTTTTTACATCACTGCACCTGCGCACTACTTTCCAGTTTCGGTTTTCAATCCGATCAAGTGTTTACATGTCGGATTACAAAAGGGATAAACCACCCCTTACAATCCGATCGAAATCTGAATCAGGTCTGACCAGTTCAATCTGACTGACGTGATTACATCGGACTTTATTAATTCTGATTGTGCTTCTAGTCCTATTATGATTGGATTGGTAGGGTCCATGTAAACACATCTGGTGTGAATGAAAGATAATCACTAATCTGAAGACGTGATAGAAGCAAAACAGCCTAAAATCTCAGAACTGACCAGTGCTTAAATAACCTCATGAGTGGACTAATGATCAATGACTTCATTCAAAGACAATAAAAGGGTATAGAAATCACATTCAATTATCTGTAGTTTTCATTTCAAACACTGACTACTGATGATCATCTGAAGCTTGTGGCCCAGAACATCCTTACAGTGGAACTGAAAATCCTGGATTTAAAAGATATTCTGAGTTCAGTTCTGCATGTGTGTGTGGTGTGTGTGTGTGTGTGTGTGTGTCGACAGCAGCTGCTCCAGCCGTCGTGGCAGGTGTCATGAAGCTGTCAGGAGTGACAGCAGACGAAAGAGTCTGTAGACGTCTGTCATACGTCTCTGTCTGTCGAGCTCTCTTCCAGAATCCAGGGATCATTAGCAGAAATCAAGTCATGAGCAAGAGCTCTAACTGAAGCATTCTGGGAAACGGCTATCAGACACATCTGAGAGCCAGCCAATCGGTTCATTACGCTCCTGAATCCAGCCAATCGGATCACTGCACCTGAATTAAAGCCACAGCAGCTGTCAGGAGCGTGACACACACGTCCACACCTGTACATCACACCCACACATCCAACACATTCTGACTGGAGTCTGTCAACAAACACACCCGCTACGTCAAGACGCTAGCTAACGCTTGCAGTTACACAAGTGAACGGTGTTACCTGAAACAATTATGAAAGAAAATGAATAAATTATCATTTTTTAAACATTTAAACATTGCCTTATATTTACACTTGTTTTGGCTTTATTTTCACATTTATTCCTGTTTTTATTTTGATATTGATTCCTTGTGTTGGCTATTTGCTCTGTGGGTGTGTGAGTGTGTGTGTGTGTGTCTGTGTGTGTGTGTGTGTGAGAGTGGTGTGTGTGTGAGAGTGTGTGTGTGTGTGTGTCTGTGTGTGTGTGAGAGAGAGGGAGAGAGTGTGTGTGTGTGTGTGTGTGTGAGAGAGAGTGAGAGAGGAGAGAGTGTGTGTGTGTGTGTGTGTGTGTGTGCGTGCGTGCGTGCGTTGCGCGTGTGTGTGTGAGTGTGTGAGAGAGAGATCGTGTGAGTGTGTGCGGTAGAGGTGATTACTTTGCACTTTTGAGCTTTTTTATTTTTAAATGCACTGTAAATAAATATTTGTATTGTTTGAGCATCGATTCTGGAGAGGTTGTACTTTTAAAGTGTGTTAAAATCACAGTAAAGATAATTAATATTCAGTAACACTGTCAATCTTCACTGAACACAATCAGAGGAGAACAAATTAAAACAAAATTCAACTGGATAACGGCATTAACATGTACTGAACTGAATCTGAATAATATAATAATCTTTCAGTCATGTGATCAGAATGATTTTGGTGACTTCAGTGATGATTTCTCGCAGGTGAAGGACTGTGCTCAAATGGTTTTCCTGTACAGTCGTTCTCCACACAGATCTCTCACGCTGTGAGTGTGGAACACATGCAGCGTTCTTCTCGGCCTTTTCATGTTCCACTTGACTCTTGCAGTTGTTTAAACAGTCGAGTCTTTCCTGTGGATTGTGTTTCTAAAACTCTTCTCTGTCATCTTGACTTCTCTTTCAATCACAGTCAGTGTCTGAATAGACATCATTTGGCTTCGGCGGTCTTGACTGAATAATCTGCAGCAGATCGGTGCAATCAGAGCGAGCCGCATAGAAATCACCAGCTATTGTGTGGATTCTTCACAATCACACCGCTCTTGTGCTCCATGGATTTTGTGGGACACAATTAACGGCTGTGTGGGACTCACAGTACAACAAAAGACAAAATATCAGGAAAACAGAAGCTGCGTGTCTCATTTACTGCTCTGACAAACAGGAAGACAACCCAAGGCAAGGAACAAAGCCAGGGTCTGACGCTAATCAGAAAGAAAACACCTTCTAACAAGAGCATGATACTGCTGAGATCAGCTGGAGGAGATCGACACAGAGAGGAAGAGTAAAGAGACGCGTTAGGAATGGTGTCTAAGATGAAGTGAGAGCACATCAGATAAGGAGATTCTTCTACTAAAAGAACTTCTGAAATCCTGAAACGTCTGATTCATCTATGTTAAAACATTTGTCACGTATCCCTGAATACAAATCTGCTCATAACTGATAGCGTGCGATGATAATGCCATCTCTGAATTATTTATAATTGGATTATTTCAGAAATTACTTGGTAAAGAGATCTGACACTGACACAAAACAAAACTGAGGAAAGAGATTGGATTCCTAAACAGTGTTTTTTTTTTGGTCAGTCAAACCCTTTGGCCTGGGATATTTCCTTGGCCATCCCTTGAGATTTAATGTTAATATTTCAATAATTTAACAATTATTTAATCATTTAAATAATTTGCCCGTTCGCAGTTTCTGATGTTGGTTAGTGTGCAGGTAAACAAAAATATTTCAAATGTAAAAATCTAGGTTATGAGTTTTACAGTCTTAGGTAATATAAAGAAATACATTGGCTAAAATAAGCAATCTAAATGTAATTACTGACTACAATTTCAGTTACATAATACAGTTTGTAACAGCAAGTATTACTACAGCATGACAACATCAGGAATCCGATCAAATCCAATCAAATCCGATCAAAACATTAAACATTAAACAGGTTCTCCCCACTCAGTGATGCACCCACTGAGAAACCTGATGAAAGTGCTCTAGTTATTGGTGATTCTATTGTACGGAACGTGAATATAGAGACACCAGCCACCATAGTCAAATGTTTACCGGGAGCCAGAGCGCCTGACATCTTGGCAAATTTAAAAGTGCTGGCTAATGCTAAGCGTAAATACAGTAAGATTGTTATTCATGCCGGCGCTAATGATGTTCGACTTCGCCAGTCGGAGATCACTAAAAAATAACTTTAAAGAGGTGTGTGGTTTTACATCCGAGTTAAAGTCGCAGATAAAGTCTTAATATTTGGTGATTTTAATATCCATGTCGATAATGAAAAAGATGCATTGGGGATCAGCATTTATAGACATTCTGAACTCTATTGGTGTTAGACAACATGTTTCAGGACCTACTCATTGTTGAAATCATACTCTAGATTTAATACTGTCACATGGAATTGATGTTGATAGTGTTGAAATTATTCACCCAAGTGATGATATCTCAGATCATTATTTAGTTTTGTGCAAACTTCATATAGCCAAAATTGTAAATTCTACTTTCATCACTTCTACCACAAAAGACTGCTTTTTAAGTTATCTTCCTGATGTATCCAAATTCCTCAGCATATCCAAAACCTCAGAACAACTTGATGATGTAACAGAAACTATGGACTCTCTCTTTTCTAGCACTTTAAATACAGTTGCTCCTTTACGCTTAAGGAAGGTTAAGGAAAACAGTTTGACACCATGGTATAATGAGCATACTCGCACCCTAAAGAGAGCAGCCCGAAAAATGGAGCGCAGCTGGAGGAAAACAAAACTAGAGGTATTTCGTATTGCTTGGCGGGAAAGTAGCATATCCTACAGAAAAGCATTAAAAACTGCTAGATCTGATTACTTTTCTTCTCTTTTAGAAGAAAACAAACATAACCCCAGGTATTTATTCAATACAGTGGCTAAATTAACGAAAAATAAAGCCTCAACAAGTGTTGACATTTCCCAACACCACAGCAGTAATGACTTTATGAACTACTTTACTTCTAAAATCGATACTATTAGAGATAAAATTGCAACCATTCAGCCGTCAGCTACAGTTTCGCATCAGACAGTGCACTATAGACCCCCTGAGGAACAGCTCCACTCATTCTCTACTATAGGAGAGGAAGAATTGTATAAACTTGTTAAATCATCTAAACCAACAACATGTATGTTAGACCCTATACCATCTAAGCTCCTAAAAGAAGTGCTTGCAGAAGTCATAGATCCTCTTCTGACTATTATTAATTCCTCATTGTCATTAGGATATGTCCCCAAAACCTTCAAACTGATAATCCCCATCACTGATAATAATACATTTTAGAAAAAATAATAATAATTACTGTAGATCAGTGCTCTGCAGATGTTTCATCTGTCCTGTGTCTGACACATCTAGTTCAGGTGTGGGAGTCTCTACTAATGAGCTGACGATCTGACTCAGGTGTGTTTGAAGGTGACATGGAGAACATGCAGTGTTGGGGAACCCCTGCTGTACCCTGATGGGGGGAGAGTAAAGACAGAAGCTGAATCGGGGGGAGCAGTGAAATGAGCACGTTCTGTGATTACTCTCCATCCTCTCATGAGACCGTCTTCACTGTTAAATGTGTGTTTACTCCTGGCACAGCTCTGGCTCATAAATCACATGTCCTCTGTTATACGCAGCTCTCTGAGCCCAGAGAACACCACGGCTCTGTCCAGGCCTGTAATAGTGTGGGCAGAGCGAGGGAGTTCTGGAAGGACGTTTGGAGTAATTCTTCACGCTGCCACATCACACATCTGTCACGCTGACTCCCAGACCACAGGCTAGCTCTGCTAACCGCTAATCTCTGTCTGACACCACACAAACTAACACAGGAGCCACTGCAAACCACAGCCAGAGCTTCAGAGGACATGAGCACAGACACCCAGAGTCCCCAGCTCACTTCATCACCCAGTCCAGACTCTACCCTACCAACAAACCTTCCTCACTAATGGGAACACAATGCTTGTTTAAACCTGCCCGGTCTTTACAGTTTTTTTTTTTTTTTTTTATTTCTATGACATTTTTTTTTCAATACCTTTAACAGCTTTCCTAAACTCTTAACGCATATACACACACACACACACACACACACACACACACACACACACACACACACACACACCAATCATAGACGTCACAGAACAAATGAATAAACAAATCAAAATAAGATGATCTTCTAATCTGCCCGGGCTTCTGCAGTTGGCCACGTGTTCTGATCCACATCACCCTGATCTCTTCTCTGGGAAGAGTCTTTTAGCATGCCTCGTCCACCCAGCAGTGTTTGGCTGAGATGATCTGTTGCTTTCAGGAAGGGCATCTCCCTCTTCTACCTCAGCACCAGTTTTATGCAGGTCTTTTAAAAACAGGAGACGGTGGTCTGTGTTGTTTACAGGGGCCAATCTCACATTTATGCAGGAGTGCACTTTTACACAAAAGATCAGCTCAAAGTGGTCATATCTTACTGTATTCATGCGACTGAAAGAACCTCAACACCTGAGTGTGTTTCCTAGCTGTAATTCATATATTTACATAACTTAAACCAGCTGTTTCTCATTCTCATTCAATTCACAATATGAAAAGCTGTTGACTTTAGCATATTAAATATTTTTAAACATGATGTTATCTGTTCTGACACACAGTGTGAAAGCATTTGTAAATCTGGCAGTAAACATCCACTGTTTTGCTCTTGGTTGAGCTTGTGTGTAAGAGAAGATCTAGCTTTTTTAAATTTGTGTTAACTGAATGCATTTTGTGTCAGAGCAACAAGAACTGTGTTAATTATATAGCCTACACAGATGGATGTTGTGCTAGTTTAGGAAATTGTTAAAAGTATTGAAAATAAAATGTCAAAGCAGTCGTACAAAACTGTAATAATGCTTTCAAAACAAAAGCATACATTTTGTTTAAATGTTACTACTTGTTTCAGAACGTTCAGGGAACATTCAAAGGTATACTCATAATGTTCCCTTAATGTGTTCCCTTAAAAACAAAAAACCTTTTTAAACACATTTAAGATTCAGAGAACATTCAGAAATAAGCTTTGAAAACTTAATGGGCAGGCTCTCCGAGCAGAAGAGCAGAGAGATGATGACAGTATAACAGATCTGAGCTCGAGTGCAGCAGGAATGAAGCAGACGTTCTCTGAACCGGACTCTTACACAATCTGTGCTCCGCAGCGTTTCTATCCACAGTATACTGATGACTGACAGACGCATGAATGCCACAGTAGTCCTTCCTTTTCCTCTTAGCCATCAATGTGCCCCCCCCCTCTCTGTGTCTCTCTCCCCCCCCCCCTCTCTCTCTCTCCCCCCCCCCCCCCTCTCTCTCTCTCTCTCTCTCCCCCCCCCCTCTCTCTCCCCCCACCCACCCCTCTCTCTCTCTCTCTGTGTGCAGCAGACTCTAAATCTCTCTAATCTTTCTCCATCAGGGCAGTAATTCAGCTCATTATAAAGCAGGATTGATAATAAGCGTTATAAAGCCGTCTCCTCTGTTGCCCGACTCCATTAAATCCACTTTAATTCAGATCCATTGGCGGCGCTGCAGTGAAGCACTCTGGGAAATCGAGCCAGATCACGCCACACCTGCCACTCAATAACAGGAAATCCCTCACCTTCCTGTGCTTGTGCTCCTGTTTCTGATTGGATGAGAAATGTTTAAAATGATGGAGGAATGCAGATGATGGCCTGACCTCTGTTATCAGCTCTCAGCTGCAGTAAATCACTGCTTTATTTTAACACACTGCTGTTGTTTCTCTGACACTGGTTAGTTCGACCGCGACTCGCGCTAGTACTCTGCGTCACTCATTAAATAAATTCAGCCCAATCTTCAAAACGCAAAGGTCGAAGTCATTAAAACGTGCTCATGTTGGTTAGTGATATTGACGTAATGAAACAGCAAACCCTGGATTGATTAAAGTGTGACCCAGCTGCTCAGTGTGACGCATTAGCAGACCCGTGACTTACACACTAACTCCTCACATGACACGAGGGACTCGACCGGCGTCCTGACAGATCATACGAACCCATCACTCTCACGAACTACAGCCGCTCTACAGAGCCACCAATGCAATGGACTACACTGTAATATCATTTTACTGATTGATTGATTGATTTTGTTGGTTAGGTTGGTTGGTGTTGGTTAGTTTTGCTGGTTAGTTGTTATTTTCGGTTTGGTTAACTGTTAGTTGTTAGTGGTGCTGGTTGGTGTTTCTGGTGTCGCTGGTTAGTCGTGAAGGACACCGTGGGCCAGGATGTCGTTTGTGTTGTACAAGCTTCACTCGGTCTGTCCTCTTTGGGTAAATGCGACCGACTGCAGAGAATCTACTTTATGATGTCTTGCCGGGTCTCTATCTCCTACAGAGAAGCTGTAAAGCAGCTCCATAAAGAGCCGTGAGCGCAGTGATTTATGCCCGTCTGAGTCTCTCATGTCTGGGCCGCAGTCAGTCCGTGATTCCCGATCTTCCCTGGAGTTCGTTACAGCTCGTACAACAGATCGGCCGCTTCCTCCAGGGCCTGTAAGATCAGCACATTATGATGCTTCCCCAGGAACTGTAATTGAAACACTGTCCCAGAGTGAAGGCTGCCGTTTAGTCCACTGCACAGATGACATTATAGGAGGCACTGGTGAAATCAATGCTGCACACTGCCTACTACTACTGCAGGAGATCAGCATGCACAGCGTGTGGATGGACTCCATGCATCGTGGATCATGCACACAGGTGGTGGTTGAGGAGAGACCCACACATGACTGTAAGGTGCTTTGGGTGTACAACAAAACACAATAAAAGCACTATATAAATGCATCATTCGTTCATTCATTCATTCATTTATGAAAACCTGTGTCAGATACTGCATCCTAAAATGCAAAGCACTTAATTTCCATTTCTCTTTACTCGATAAATTATTTGATAAGACTGACAGTGTCTTTTACTAATTAAACCAGATCAATCATGTGACAATAATGTGACATACTACTGTTTGAATGTCATTAATAGTGTGCAGTGTGCTGTAGTACTCAATCAGATGGAAGCAAACCCCTCATCCATCTCACCCTCATTGCACTCTTTCTCTCTCTGGTGAAGTGAAGGGGTTGTTCTAATGCACTAATGGTCTTGTTAATTTCTTGGCTGAGGGTAAACTCAGATTTCACAGCAAACTGTCTTGGTGCGACACTAATGACTGAGCCAAATGAAATCCAGTGCAAATAACTGCTAATTAAAGCACACACACACACACACACACGCTGTGGTTTGAGGGCAGTGAGATGCTTCACACTCTAAACAGCCGTTGTGACTCACATCACATTGCAGATCTTCTCAATGCCTGCGTTTCATTCTTAACCACACAAGATCACTTCACATGGCCAGACTCATCACTGAAGCTAACTTATATTGTACACATCACATCACAGCGGTTTTACTGTGTGAGGGGGGTGAGTACACTAACAGAAAAACATTCAGAATTTTTACAAAAAAAAAAAAAAAAAAAAAGTATTTTTAAACCGAAATAGGATGCCCGAGGATGTCCTCAAAAAGGAGGTTTTAGAGCCAAACTAAGAATACTAATGAAATCAAAGTTTCTATATAATCGGCTTGATTCACATGCTAATGCTACATCTGATCATGTCCCACTATAGTTTAGTAACACACACACACACACACACACACGCACACACACAGTCTCTTGAGGTTCTCAATCTTTCAATGAGGATCTGCTGAAAGTCTGTCGCTCAAACTCTCAAAACGATGTCTACCACAAAACAACTGGAAGCGCTGATCAACTCATGATTTCAGCCACTCTGTTCACACGAGTGATTCTGAACACTCACTCACTTCTGATAAATCTGATAAACCAGATAAATACAGTCATTTTATTTCATTTTACTTTCTTCATTCTTGAGTGACATGGATCTCTAATTATCGCTAATGTTCAAATATATATCACCAAGAACCATTTGTTACTACACAGTTTTTAATTAAAGCAAAACATCTTAAAAATGCTGAAATGAGCATGTTTGTCAGTTAACAAATTTATCAAATAAACAATAACAATAACAAGAGTAATCTGAAGTGCTGGCTGTGTGAAGCATCAGAGATGATGATTCACTGATGAGTGTCCCTCATACTGCATTCTATGTCACACAGCTCACATTCAGCTGTTTATCTTCTTCCTGTGTTCATTCCTTCTTCTTCCTCTCTTCCTGATCCTGAGGAAACCCCTCAGCAACTGCTGCCATGGCAACGTGATTAATTGGTGATAGTCCTCTCATTGGTTTGGAATCGATCAAAACTCCAGGACAAACAGGAACAGCACACACACTCACTCTCTCTTTCTCTCTCTCTCTCTCTCTCTCTCTCTCACTCACTCCCTCTCTTCTGCACAATCTGACTTTGCTGCAGCCTGGAATTGAACTACTGGTTTCGTCTGGTCAGAGGAGAACTGACCCCAACTGAGCCTGGTTTCTCCCAAGGTTTTTTTCTCCATTCTGTCACCGATGGAGTTTCGGTTCCTTGCCGCTGTCGCCTCTGGCTTGCTTAGTTGGGGTCACTTCATCTACAGCGATATCGTTGACTTGATTGCAAATAAATGCACAGACACTATTTAAACTGAACAGAGATGACATAACTGAATTCAATGATGAACTGCCTTTAACTATCATTTTGCATTATTGACACACTGTTTTCCTAATGAATGTTGTTCAGTTGCTTTGACGCAATGTATTTTGTTTAAAAGCGCTATATAAATAAAGGGGACTTGTCGCTCTGTGTAAGCCCTTTGACCTCTAGATGATCAATAACTGCTCCTGAGTGTCTTTGTTGTCTCACTGACACAATCAGCATATGGTCTGTTTTCTCAGCGCTCAGTGAATTTCTCTCCTCTGTGCGACAGACTGTCAATAAAGGCATGCGTATCATTATTTAGCCACATTAGCGTTAACATTCACGCGCTGGCCTGTGTTTCCCGAGGCAGCGTTAGGTGCCGCTCCTGATGAAAGTGTCAGTAAAGGAGTGGGATTTTAATAGTGACTCTGAAGACAGCATGAGAATGGGAAGCGTCGCTGGAGCTCATTATCTCCGGCAGGAATCTTGTTACACTATGCGACGGCAATCAAGGACGCCATTTTCATTCTGCTGAGAGACAACACACACACACACACACACACACACACACTCTTCATGACAGTTACAAGCTCCAGCTGAATTAGTAATCATGCTTTCATGGATGCCATTCATCTTTTTAATTTTTAATTCACTGATCAATTTGGTTTAATAATTTTACTGTTTTATAGCTGTATTTTCTATTGCTCATGCACCTTTTCTTAAAGGTACAATTTGTAAGATATTTGCAGTAAAATATCCAAAAAGTGTTATACATTTTGTCCAGTTGATTATTAACAATATCTCTAATGTTTTCAACTACTTGTAAATCATGATAAAACTCCCATTCTAAACAGTGACACGGGGCAGTGCAGTCGCCTGTCAATGACGTTAGTTGCCCTTTGTTCCCGCCTTTACTGACGTAGAAACCACATGACAACAGTGTCGTGGACAAATGCGGAAAAGTGTCTAGCATCCAGCAAACCACTAGCTTGCTTCAAGCAGTTCCTTATTTACTTCTTCTTGCACGTTTTATGGTGGATAAATAAATCATGAACATGTAAATATGCTGCATCCCTTTAGGAAATCCACTTCACTTTTACTGTATTTTTATAAAATGTTTATATTATTATACAAGTTTTTTTTTAACCTGCATGTCTGAACACTGGGAAGCAAACAACGCTGAACCCCATTGACTTTCACTGTAGGGACAAATAAAAAATCTTTTGTTTAAAATCTTCAAAATATCTTCTGTTTTGAAAGTCGTACTTGTTTGAAGGACAGATCGGATCAGAAATCCCTCCAAAACTCCAGCAACGCACCTATCCAGGATTTTCATCCATCCGTCTGTCTATCTGTCTGTTGGTCTATCTGTCTCTCTATCTGTCCATCCGTCCATCCGTCTATCTGTCCATCCGTCTGTCCGTTTATCTGTCCATCTGTCTATCTGTCTATCCATCTGTCCATCCGTCTGTCCGTCTATCTGTCCGTCCATCCGTCTATCTGTCTATCCATCTGTCTATCTGTCCATCCTTCTGTCAGTCCATCCGTCTATCCATCTGTCTATCTGTCCATCCGTCTGTCCGTCTATCTGTCCGTCCATCCGTCTATCTGTCTAACCATCTGTCTATCTGTCCATCCGTCTATCTGTCTATCCATCTGTCTATCTGTCCATCCGTCTGTCCGTCTATCTGTCCGTCCATCCGTCTATCTATCTGTCTGTCTGTCCGTCTATCTGTCCGTCCATCCGTCTATCTATCTGTCTGTCTGTCTGTCTGTCTGTCCGTCTATCTGTCCATTCATCCGTCTATCTATCTATCTATCTGTCTGTCTGTCTGTCCGTCTATCTGTCCGTCCATCCGTCTATCTATCTATCTGTCTGTCTGTCTATCTGTCCGTCTATCCGTCTATCGATCTGTCTGTCTGTCGGTCTGTCTATCTGTCTGTCCATCCGTCTATCTATCTGTCTGTCTGTCTGTCCGTCTATCTGTCCGTCCATCCGTCTATCTATCTGTCTGTCTGTCTATCTGTCCGTCTATCCGTCTATCTATCTATCTGTCTGTCTGTCTGTCCGTCTATCTGTCCGTCCATCCGTCTATCTATCTGTCTGTCTGTCTATCTGTCCGTCCATCCGTCTATCTATCTGTCTGTCTGTCTATCTGTCCGTCTATCCGTCTATCTATCTGTCTGTCTGTCTGTCTGTTCTGTCCGTCCATCCGTCTATCTGTCCGTCCATCCGTCTATCTATCTATCTGTCTGTCTGTCTATCTGTCCGTCCATCCGTCTATCTATCTGTCTGTCTGTCTATCTGTCCGTCTATCCATCTATCGATCTGTCGGTCTGTCTCTCTGTCCGTCCATCCGTCTATCTATCTGTCTGTCTGTCTGTCCGTCTATCTGTCCGTCCATCCGTCTATCTATCTGTCTGTCTGTCTGTCCGTCTATCTGTCCGTCCATCCGTCTATCTATCTGTCTGTCTGTCTATCTGTCCGTCTATCCGTCTATCTATCTATCTATCTGTCTGTCTGTCCGTCTATCTGTCCGTCCATCCGTCTATCTATCTGTCTGTCTGTCTATCTGTCCGTCTATCCGTCTATCTATCTGTCTGTCTGTCTGTCTGTTCTGTCCGTCCATCCGTCTATCTATCTGTCTGTCTGTCCGTCTATCTGTCCGTCCATCCGTCTATCTATCTGTCTGTCTGTCTATCTGTCCGTCCATCCGTCTATCTATCTATCTATCTATCTATCTATCTATCTATCTATCTATCTATCTATCTATCTATCTATCTATCTATCTATCTATCTATCTATCTATCTATCTATCTATCTGTCTGTCTGTCTGTCCGTCTATCTGTTCGTCCATCCGTCTATCTATCTATCTATCTATCTATCTATCTATCTATCTATCTATCTATCTATCTATCTGTCTATCTGTCTGTCTGTCTATCTGTCCGTCTATCCGTCTATCTATCTATCTATCTATCTATCTATCTATCTATCTATCTATCTATCTATCTATCTATCTATCTATCTATCTATCTATCTATCTATGTATCTATCTATCTATCTATCTATCTATCTATCTATCTATCTGTCTGTCTGTCTGTCTGTCTGTCTGTCTATCTATCTGTCTATCTATCTATCTGTCTGTCTGTCTGTCTGTCCGTCTATCCGTCTATCCGTCTATCTATCTGTCTGTCTGTCTATCCGTCTATCTATCTATCTATCTATCTATCTATCTATCTATCTATCTATCTATCTATCTATCTATCTATCTATCTATCTATCTGTCTGTCTGTCTGTCTGTCCGTCTATCCGTCTATCTATCTGTCTGTCTGTCTATCCGTCTATCTATCTATCTATCTATCTATCTATCTATCTATCTATCTATCTATCTATCTATCTATCTATCTATCTATCTATCTATCTATCTATCTATCTATCTATCTATCTATCTATCTGTCTGTCTGTCTGTCTGTCTGTCTATCTATCTGTCTATCTATCTATCTGTCTGTCTGTCTGTCTGTCCGTCTATCCGTCTATCTATCTGTCTGTCCGTCTATCCGTCTATCTATCTATCTATCTATCTATCTATCTATCTATCTATCTATCTATCTATCTATCTATCTATCTATCTATCTATCTATCTATCTATCTATCTATCTATCTATCTGTCTGTCTGTCTGTCTGTCTGTCTACTCCTACTCCTACATCCTACTACCACAACAAAATTAACAGCTGTTGTGATGCTCGGACACTCTTCAAAACTTTCTCTTCTCTTATTAATCTGCCTCCTCCTCCATCAACTCTTACAGCCGACGACTTTGCAGTTTTCTTCACAAATAAGATAAGAATCATCAGTGACCAATTCTCCACAACGCAGACTGAGGATAACTTCACAATGACCAATACACACTCTTTCTCCTCCTTCTCTCCACCCTCAGAGATGGACGTTTCCAAACTTATCCTGTCCAATCATCCTACTACTTGTCCACTTGATCCGATCCCCACTCACCTCCTTCAAGCGATCTCTTCTTCAGTTATACCTTATCTAACTCATTTTATCACTCTGGACCATTTCCCTCAGCATTTAAAGGGTAAGTTCTTCACTCCTGAACGAGTCAGTCTATTGTTCGTTATCTGGCTCGGCTCGGTGTTCATCTTCACAGCAGTTCAGTCAGTGTACTGTTTGAGTACATGAATTACTCCGGGATATTGATTTGTTTGAACTCAGAGGGAGTGTCAGCCACATTAAAAAAGTTAACAGATTAAGTCATTTGTGGATTAATGAGTATTAGAGATGCGAACCGTTTAAAACGATTCAGTTATATTTGGTGAACTAAATGATTAGTTCGCGAACCGGAAATCCAGCTGCTTTGATTTGAACTCTCTCTCACAACAGACATGGAAGAGAAGACAATGCTGAATAAAGTCATCGTTTTTTGCTATTTTTGGACCAAAATGTATTTTCGATGCTTCAAAATATTCTAACGGACCCTCTGATGTCACATGGACTACTTTGATGATATTTTTCTTACCTTTACATGGACAGTAGACCGTACACACAGCTTCAATGGAGGGACTGAGAGCTCTCGGACTAAATCTAAAATATCTTAAACTGTGTTCTGAAGATAAAAGGAGGTCTCACAGGTTTGGAACGACACGAGAGTGAGTTATTAAAGTTCATCATTTTTGGATGAACTAACCCTTTAAGCAGGCTTGGGTAAGCCCACTGCTCAAGAAACCATCTCTAAATCCAGTGCTTCTTGAAAACTACAGACAGGTATCCCTTCTTCCATCCATTGCAAAGATACTTGAGTGAGCTGTGTTCAACCAGCTTTCTATGTTCCTTGTACAGAACAACCTCCTGGACAGCAACCAATCTGGCTTCAAAAGTGGCCACTCAACTGAGAAGGCCTTGCTCTCGGTTACTGAAGTCCTGCAACTAGCAAGAGCAGCTTCAAAATCCTCGGTACTCATCTTACTGGACCTGTCTGCTGCTTTTGACACCATCAATCACCAGATTCTCCTGTCCACTCTCAGAAAGATGGGGATCTCTGGAACTGCTCTCCTGTGGGTTAAGTCCTACCTCTCTGACAGATCCTTCAGTGTGTCTTGGAGGGGTGAAGTTTCTAAGTAACAACACCTTGCTACTGGGGTTCCTCAAGGCTCAGTACTTGGACCACTTCTCTTCTCCATCTACATGACGTCATTAGGATCTGTCATTCAGAAGCATGGCTTTTCTTATCACTGCTATGCTGATGACACCCAACTCTACTTCTCATTCCAGCCAGATGACCCGACGGTAGCTGCTCGCATTTCAGCCTGTCTGAGGGACATTTCTAGCTGGATGAATGACCATCACCTTCAGCTTAACCTCACGAAGACAGAACTGCTGGTGATTCCAGCTAACCCATTGCTTCATCACAACTTCTCTATACAGCTGGGCTCGTCAACCATAACTCCTTCGAGGACAGCCAGAAACCTAGGAGTTGTGATGAATCATCAGTTAAGCTTCACAGACCACATTGCTACAACGACCCGGTCCTGCAGGTTTGCCTCATACAACATTAGGAAGATTAGACCCTTCCTGTCAGAGCAAGTCACCCAACTTCTTGTCCAAGCTCTTGTTCTCTCCAGACTGGACTATTGTAATGCTCTCCTGGCTCTACAAGACGACAACTGACATGGCACCAACATACATAAACTCACTGGTTAAATCTTATGTGCCCTCCAGAAGTTTGCGCTCTGCAAGTGAATGACGCCTTATGGTGCCACCCCAAAGAAGTTCAAAATCACTCACACGGACCTTTTCCTGGACTGTGTCCAGCTGGGGAATGACCTCCGATCTTTAGTCTTTACTCCTCTTCAAGAAACATCTAAAGACACTTATACTAGCACTTTTCCTTTTCTTGTCTTTCATATTCTTATATATATATATATATATATATATATATAATATATATATATATATATATAAATCTGCTAAATGATTGAATGTAATGTCTATATGTCCGCCTGTCCATTCGTCTGTCTGTCTGTCTGTCTACCTGTCTGTCCATCCGTCTGTCTATCTCTATAATAAATTCCCACAACAGCTCCTTAAACCCACTGCAGAGAAAGCCGGAAAACTCAACACAAACCCCCTGTGATCTGCGTGTAAGTGTGTGTGTGTGTGTGAGTCTCTTTAAACAGCATATTCACACAGTCTGCATTCACACACAGCTACAATCAGACAGACAGATAAGGGAGAATGGAGGATTCTGGGAAGGCTGAATGTGTGAGATGGAGAGCACACAAGGGGAAAATGACAGTGAGCTCGTGAAAATTGCCTCTCGGCTCAGGAATGCAATTCCTCAAAGAAAAATGGAGGCTCTTTGTGCTGGAGTCCTGCAGTGATACAGTAATACAGCACACAATCACAGCGCTGCTCACCAACACAACATCCACCATCACTCGACGCACACACACACACACACACCTGTGCTATCGGTCTGCCTGTCCTTTCATTTCCCTGAATCTTCTAGTTGAGCAGCTCCTGGACTAAATGAGCATGAAGAAGCGGCAGGTGTTTCTGACACTGCAGCACTATTAGTGCTTTCATGAAACTCCTCCAATCTCAGCTGATTGCCAATGTTTAGTTGACAGATTGATATTTTGCTCATGATATGAATTATTTGAATCTGAACACAGTGGAAACTGACTGAACATGCAGTGAATTCACAGTCAGGAAGTGAAATGAAATGGATTCTTCATTTCTGTGTCTGTAATGAAATTAGCGGCGCTGCTGTCCTTGCGTCTCATAATCGCTCTCACACATGAAAGACAGAAACAGAGAGAAAGGCAAATGCTCTGACACACTTGAAACAGAGAGAAAAATTCAAGTCGCCTCCATTCACACACATTCAACACAATTACAGCGACCTGAGCAGACCAGGTCTGTCCATATAAAATCAGTATCCGCACCGAATTACATTTATTTGTGTGTCTGAATAAAGCTGAGCTGTTTTTCACACTATATTCTCACTATATAAGACTATATGAGCCATAAAACCTGATGGATCAAATATGATATGATTTTTTTTACCGCTTTTTCACACACACACACACACACACACACACACACACACACACACACACACACACACACACACTGCGGGCACTGTTGAATGCATGAGATTAAGTTTGTAAATGATAGCCTGTGTCCTTTTTGTAGTGTGCACATATATTTATCATCAAACTGTGATAACTGTGACTAAATTCAGTATATATACGTCTGCCATATGTTGCCACCCCTCAAAAATTCCTGCCCCCTTCTCGCCACCCCATCAATATTTTTCTAGATCCGCCCCCTGTGACACACATCACTCAGTGCAGCTTCACACATATCTGCAGTCACAGAACGAGACGGACTGTAAATGCTGAATGCGCTCATGTAGATTTTGATTAAAATGAGTCTGATGATGAACTGGCCATCTAGCTCACTTCATTCTGAGCAGCTTTAATGTGAGCGGCTCCTGCTCCAAACACACATCATTCTGACTCTCTTTCTGACAGCACTGCAGTATTTCACTGTGTTCCAGATTACATCCATGGAGAAGCGTCTCTGTGCCCTGTCTCTTTATCTCTCAGGAGTAATGGCGGATAAGCTGCTTTACTTATGTGGACTGACATGTCCCATAAATTGCCCCTGGGAGTGACCTCTCAGAACTCCCACACGAGGAGAGAGACTGCGCGCGGTCCGAGGATTGCTCAAAGCAAGCCCTCCATCTTTTCTCAATCTGCCACTGGGATTTTTCTCCACAGAAACCAGCACAAGCTGGAGATTGGACTAGCTCTTCCTCCGACAGGACACCCGTTTTGGACACATGCTCAGTGCACAACTTTTAGTTACAAAAAACCAGTCAACTATACCTAAACTAATTCGTTCCGTTCCAAAGACCTCATTTTTGATGACCCGAGCTGTGTGGCAAAATCCAATGAACCTGCCTCTTCAGCACTTTTATTATGAAGTATAAAACGTGCAATCATGCAAAGGTCAGTGGAAACCCTGCAGTTACTTTTCAACTCTGAAGAGTTCAAATTCAAAATAAGCCCACTGACGTTTTTGTCTTGTGCCTGTTTCTGTGTCTGAAACTGTTTTAAGTTTGATTTGTGTTAGGGGGACTTGCTTTGGGAGGGGGCAAAAAAATGCCTTTTGTCTCTCATCCTAGTGAGCTGTAACCCATGAACAGTTTGTCAGTTGAAACTTTTTCACTTCAACAAATAATCTGCCAAGTGTCCCTAAAGCATCCAAGATTTACTCCTAGAGTTTAATTGGATCGTTCAAACATACAGACCTTTGAGAAAGAAGCTGAGGCAGTGTTGAGACTTCAGAAAAGCTTCCCTGATCTGCCAGGACTCAAATGAAACACAGCCGTGTGTGTGTGAAGATATTCAGCTGAGGTGGTCAGTAACACAGTGTGTAAGTCAGAAGTCATTTCTCTTTCTGGCATGTCTTCAGCAGAAGTGCAGCTCTAAAGCAGAGGATGACTGATCGAAACCAGTACAGTCTCCAACCACCACATTCAGAAAGAAGTCAAAGACTAAAACCTCAGCTAGGGTTATGATTATAAAATGATTCTAACCTCCCAAACCAGGCTCCAGTGTTATACGGCCCTAAATACCTAATCACTAATCAATTAAACAATTAAAAGAAATACATATTCTTTCGAACATCGACTCGCAGCTCAGAAACGGAGAAAGGAAGACCTGATTCCACACACCACCATGTGGAATGACTTCACCCGTCTGTATTCGTTGGTTCTATCTTTATGGTGTCTAGTATTAATATATTTTAGTTTTGTGGAGTGTGTCACACGAAAGAGTAAACCTAACAGTGACCTTCGGTATACAATATACGTTCTAGGGAAAAGGGACAACAAATAATTGCTCTAAATTAAAAAATTCTAATGTAAGAAAAAATTACCAATAATGGATGTTGTAGCATTAATCTAAAAATGTTATGCTTAATTATACTAAAAATGATAACTGCGGGTGATGGTTGAATTATTATTATTATTATAATTTCATCTCAGTGTTCCTATCAATGCTGCATAGGTTTTTTTATACATAATAGTAGTCACAGAATGTGATCAAACAGTTTAAAATAGCTGGGCCGAGATATATAACCATCTTTATAACAGCAGAAGTATGTTCATTTCAGTACACACATTATCCATCAGTCACAATTATGACCCAACATAAAACACAATTATTCACACAAATTTCCCCCCCAAAATCTAAAAATGATTTTGTTTATTTCAAAGAGTTACTAATGACACATCATTTGGATATGTTCATGTCTGGAAAAAATGTACAGTTTTATATATTATCATCATTTTTTCTCTTATTATTACTAAATTAGTTATTTAGAGAGAGAGAGGAGAATGTAATGTACCATCACTACACATCGTTGTGTTTTTGTGTTGTGTTTGTGTTGTATTTGGTGCTGTCATTATTCTTTTGTGTTGTGTGTATTTGGTCATGCTCACAACCGTCAGTGGCTCAAGAGATCTTTTAAAGATCAGCTAAAAGAGAAGAAACTGCTGAACTCACCGGCTAAAAGACGAGTCTCCTGCGAACGACAGAGAAGAGAGAGAGAGAGAGACATGGTTTAGTGCTCATCTTCATTCATCATCTGAAAACATCAGACATTTATTCATCTTATAGCAGAGATCAAAGATCACAGCTTTGTATCCAGTGACGAAAACAAACAACTGAAAAATATATAT
>NW_020527039.1:20000-25000 GCF_003368295.1 Carassius auratus | reverse complement strand
TTCCTTTTTAGCCAAAGTTCTTCTGTCCCATATTGCACTTTTCATTAGCATTACACACAGATTAATGAAACTTTTGTTTTTACACTTTTTTTCCCAACCAAACATGACAACTCTGTTCCATTCCATTATATTTTCATCCCACTCCTCAGTCACATCTTTAATTAAACATTTACATTTCCTTAAAAAGTCCTCCAACTCTCTACAATGTAAAAACATATGTAAAATCCCCTCTTCCTCTTCCTGGCACACTTTACACAGAGCATTTTCTTCCATTCCTATTTTATTTAAAATTACATCAGTAAAAACCACTTTATGCCTTATAAAATACTCCAAACATTCCAATTTAGTTTCCACACATTTCCCCGTCATGTTTCTCCATATACACTCTTTTTTTAAATCTTTGAATTTCTGCACCCAGTATCCATTTACAATCGGCTCTTTAAAAACATCATCTCTAAAAGCACAATAAATCATTTTCACAGTACATTCCTTAAAATCATACATTTTTTCCCCAAACTTCACATGAATGCATTTCTCTTTTGGCTCTCCTTCCATACTTTCTATTCTTTTTATCCACTCTTTAGGTATTGCATTTTTATGATTTCATATTTATTTTTTATTTCTTGTTCACTGTAATCCTCCTTTGCCTCCTCCATTGCATCTACAATAAATTGTGACGGTAAAAACCCTTCTTTAAATTCATACAAAACATCTCTCACTCTTGTTATCCCCACATCCATCCATTTCTTTAAAAACAATTCTTTGTCTTGTTTTAAAATGTTTTTGTTTAAAAACAGAGGTTGATTTAAAATGTTTTCTCTCCCATGTGGATCATACTCAACTTTGTCTAAAAATTTTCCCCAGGCACTAAACATTTCCCTATAAAACTCTGGTAAGCACTCTGTCATCCAATTCTTAGTTTTCATCCATAAAATCCCATCCCCCATGTTAAAATCCCCACATTTGTTTAAAAAATATTCCATTGTCTTTTTCCATGCTGCTTTGTGACCATCATCTAGATATTTTTTTACTATTTTAACTCTTAAGCTATTTTTTCTCTGTTCAACATCAATTAATCCCATCCCTCCTTTCCCTACTTCTCCTATTAATGTACTGTATGCAATTCTTGACGGTTTACCATTCCATAAAAAATCTAAAAAACATTTTTTCAACCTTTTCTCCACCCACACTGGCATAGCAGTCACATATAAAACATACCACAACTTTGACACCATTAACACATTTAAAATTAAAACCTTCCCTTTTAAACTTAAAGTCCTCAATTTCCAAAAATTTAACCTTCTTTCAATTCCTCCTACTATTTCTTCCCACATTTTTTCTTTAACATTCCTTTCATCTTTTCCCATAAGAACACCTAAAATCCTTATTTCTTTTGCTTCTTTAAAATGAAAATAATCAGTTAAAACATTTACTCCTCCAAATCTCACATATGTTGTTTTTTCTTCATTTAACTTGCCTCCTGATCCCCTACAAAACATCTGTACCACTTCCATTACTTTATTAACACTCTCTATATCCTTAACTACTATTGTTGTATCGTCTGCATATTGAAATATTTTTTCATTTCCCCCACTTCCTTCAATGTTTATCCCTCTTATGTCTTCATCTATTTTAACAGCTAATCCCAATGGTTCTGCAACTAAAGAATATAAAAGCGCCGATAATGGACATCCTTGTCTTATTGACCTAGTAATTTTAAAACATTCTGTTAAAAAACCGTTACACTGTATTCTTGTTATTGCTCCCCTGTATAAAATTGTAATCCACTTGACAAAATTATCCCCAAACCCGTACCTTCTTAAAATTCCAAATAAATAATCATGCTCCACTCTATCAAAGGCCTTTTCAAAATCCAAACTAATAACATATCCTTTTTTGTTTTTTTCTTTCATATATCTTATTCTATCTATTATACTTAAAGTTGTATCTGCTATATCTTTCCCTTTTACTCCATACACTTGATTTGTTTTAATTATGGTTGGCATTACCTCTTTCAATCTATTGGCTAAAACTTTTGTTAAAATTTTCAAATCTGTATTCAGCATTGTAATTGGTCTATAATTTTTTAGGTCTACTTTATCTCCTTTTCTTTTATATATCAACTTTATTAATCCCATCCCCATTCTCTGATTCATTTCCTCTTTTTTAAAAATGTCTTCATATACTTCTTTTAAAATACTGGTTAAAAAATCTTTAAAAACTATATAAAATTCACTCCCCAAACCATCTATACCTGGACTTTTATTTTTGTTTAATTCACTTATTGCTCTTTTTATCTCTTCTTCTCTTATCTCTTCATCACAGTCTTTTTTGTCTACATCTCCTACTGTTGTTTTTATTTGATTTAGTAACTCCAATTTCTCTTCTTCTTTCAACCCCTCAGTACTAAACAGATTTTCATAATATGCTTTTACTTCTTTTAATATTTCCTCATTTGTTTCCACCACTACACCATTTTCCCCTCTTATTTCTTTAATCATTCCAGCTTTCCCTCTTATTTTTTCTAGATCAAAGAAAAACTTTGTACATTTTTCACCCTCCACCGTATATTTAGCTTTACACCTTAGTCTTGCACCTTCATATTTTTTCTCTTCCATGTCTTTCAATAATCCCTCCAATTCTTTTATTTTTTGTATATCTTTCCCATTCTCATTTAATTCATTTTCCAATTTTTCTCTTATTTCTCTCTCCTTCTTCCTCTTACACATCTGTATTAATTTGCAATACTTTATTGTGAATTTTTTTACTAAATATTTAACATTTTCCCACCATATCCTTTTATCTTCACTGTACATTTCATTCTCCTTTTCTTTTTCAATAATTTCTTTAATACTTAACACATACTCCTCATTCTTCAAAACCTCTACATTTAAAACCCATACACCTGGCCCTCTTTTCACTGAACTCCAGTCTACTTGTATAAAAAGTGGTTTATGGTCACTTAAGCTTGATTCTACATATTTCATGTTACCAATAAAACCTTCAATGTTCCTTGTACACAAAATAAAATCAATCCTTGTCTTACACATAAAATTCCCTACTAATTGCCTCCTTGAATATTCTTTCTTTTCTTCATTTCTTTCTCTCCATACATCAATCATATTATTTTCTTCCATTAATAATTTCAGTTCTTTTCTTCCTTTATCATTTTTAAAAACCATTCCCTCACCAATTTCTAATTTACTGAAAACTGTATTAAAATCACCCATCATAATAACTTCTTTATGCTTTTTTAAAAAATCTCTTAATACATTAAAATATTCCTTCTTTTCAGTTTCTACAGTCGGTGCATGAATATTAACTACAATAACTTTTTTCTCCTCATACTCCATTTCAACCGCAATACATTTCCCATCTATGTCATTATATATTGTTTTACATGATACCCCACAGTTTTCTTTTATTAAAATCGCAACACCTCTTCCCAGCCTCCCATCACCATTGTTATAAAAAATCTCTCCACTCCACCTTTTTCTTATTTCAGTCATGTACTCTTCCCTCCAGTTAGTTTCTTGTAATAAAATCACATCCTCTCTTTTACACATTTCTTTCACCTTTTCAAATTTTCCTACATTTGAAAGCCCTCTAGCATTAAAAGTAACAATTCTTAAAAGCATAAAACATATAAAAACATGCATAAAACCCATAAACTCAGTCCATCTCCTCCAAACCTTTTAGCAGCTCATACTTATTTGCACACTCAATCCCATCTTCTTTAAGCATTCTTTTTCCTGCAGTATCAAGATTAGGTATTACCTTTACAGATCTTCTTCTTTTTGATGATTTCCCCTGCGTCTCCTCATTTTCTTTTCCTTGTTCACACTCTTTTGTAGCATCATTAATTTCTATCCCGTCCATCTCCTCTTGCACACTGTCCGTCACATCCATCGGTGTACATAAAATTCCCTCCTGTTGTGCATCACTCAGTACTTTATTCCTTTCATCAACCAGTTCCACATTATCCAAAGCATTTTGCAAGCTGTCTGTCAAATCCATCTGTGTCCAAATTCCCCCATCCTGTTGTGTTTGTATGATTGGTTCGGTACACTCTTTCTGTTGTTCTATATCCTTATTTAATTCCAGTCCTTCACCACGTACCCCTTCTCCAACGTCTCGCTGCTCGTTGTCTCTTTCATGCACCTGCCCGCCCACCTGCTGCTGCTCCTCCTCCTCACCCTGCATCCAACACTCACACTTATTTAAAACCAAATTGCACTCCGGGCACGTCACAGCATTGCAATTTCTCGCGAAATGGCCTCTCTCCTCGCATTTATGGCACGTGAACTCCGGGCAGTCCTTCACCACATGGTCTGGGCTCATGCACAGCCGACAAGTCTTAACCTGATGACTGTGCATCACCCGAAAATATTGTGGTCCCTCTGCCGTTTCTATTTTTGTGCTGTAAGGGAGGGAGGCCACCTCCTTCGGGAACCGCGCCTTTACGTATCTCGTCCCATCCTCAATGCTGGTGCCCGGATAAACACGCCGCTTTATTTTTGAAATTGGGGAAACCCCCCAAACCTCCAGTTTATTTAAAATCTCTTCATCAGCAAGGTAGACGGGCAGATGCATGAAAGAGACAACATAATCTCTGTTTTGCAGTTTCTTTATCTCACAGTTCACTCCTTTAATTAACAATCCCTCAGTCAGTTCATCACAAGTTTCTTCTTTTTCCATTGTCAGTTCATATTCCTTTCCTTGTCTTGGCCTCAGTGCTAAGATTTTACCATATCCACATTTGTCCGTCACCGCTTTAATAATATCCACAGCTCTCACTTCACTTACATTCTCCACATTCACAATCACAGTCGCCTCCTTTAAGTATTTCCTTTCACCAATTGTATATCTTGCATCTTGATTTTTACCGTGTCCTGCTCGTTGTCGATACTCCAGTCCAGTGTCGTTTGCCATGCGTCTCTCTCCAGCCAGTCCAGTGTTGTTTGCCATGCGTCGCTCTCCAGCCAGTCCAGTGTTGTTTG
>NW_020527039.1:10000-15000 GCF_003368295.1 Carassius auratus | reverse complement strand
TTCCCATGTTAAAACCACCACACCTATTTAAAAAATATTTCATACCTTCCTTCCATTCCTGTTTATTTTCTTTATTCAAAAATTTCTTCATAGTTTTTACCCTTAAACTCTTCATCCTTAAATATGGATCTAACAAACCTAAACCTCCCTCCTCAATTGGTCCTATCAGTGTATCATAAGCAATCTTTGCTGGTTTCCCCTCCCATATAAAATTCAAAATACACTTTTTCAACCTCTTATAAGCCCACAACGGCAATGAAGTAACCTCTAATGTATACCACATTTTTGAAAGCATCAGAGCATTTATAATCAAAATTTTCCCTCTTAATTTCAACATCCTTTGTCTCCAGAAGGTCAATCTTCTCTCCATTCCCCCTAAGATTTCGTCCCATATTAAATCTCTAGTTTTCTTTTCATCTTTCCCAATTCTAATTCCCAATATTTTCATATTTTCGGTCTCTTCTTTAAAACTAAAATAATCTGGTAAAGGCTTTGCTGTTCCTATTCTCATCATGACCGTCTTATCTATATTTATTTTTGCTCCTGAACCTTTACAATAGTTTTGTATTGTATTCATTGCTCTCTCAACGCTATCTATATCCCTTAAAATTAATGTTGTGTCATCAGCATATTGATAAATTTTTTGTTCCTTTTCTAATCCTTCAAAACCTATTCCTTTAATATTTTCATCTTCCCCAACCACTAAACCCAGTGGTTCAGCAACTATACTATACAATAATGCAGATAAAGGACACCCTTGTCTTACTGATCTTGTTATACTAAATACATCAGTTAAAAACCCATTACACTTTATACAACTAATTGCCCCTTTGTATAAAACTCTAATCCATTTTATAAAATTATTCCCAAAACCAAAATGCTCTAAAAGTTCAAATAAAAAATCATATTCTACCCTATCAAATGCTTTTTCCAAATCTAAACTAATTATGTATCCTTCTTTATTATTCTCTGTCATATAACTTATTTTTTCTCTTATATTACTAACTGTATCACTTATTTCTCTCCCTATTATTGAATATGATTGATTTGTTGTTATTATTTCAGGTAGAACCTTCTTTAATCGATTTGCTAACATTTTTGCAAGAATTTTAAAATCTGTATTTAACATTGATATAGGTCTATAGTTCTTTAAATCAGCTGAATCACCTCTTTTTTTAAAAATTAGCTTTACCAATCCTACTCTCATCAATTGACTTGCTTGCCCTCTATCATAAATTTCCTCATACACGGGTTTTAAAATGGGGATTAAAATATCCTTAAAAACTCTATAAAATTCACTAGTCAAACCATCTGCTCCAGGACTCTTCCCATTGTTTAACTGTACTATTGCTGTCTCTATTTCTTCCTCTAAAAAATCCTTATCGCACATTTCTTTATCCTCTTTAACTACTTTTTTTTTAACACTCTTTAATAAAACCTGCTTTTCCTCCTCTTTTATACCTTCGCTTTTAAATAGATCTGCATAAAATTCCCTTACACTTTGCAAAATCTCTTTGGACTCTTTTACTCTTCTCCCATCCTTTTTTAATACTTCCTTTATTGTATCAGCCTTTTGTCTACTTTCCTCTAAATTAAAAAAGAAATGTGTACACCTTTCTCCTTCCATCACATTCTTTACCCTACTTCTTATCATAGCTCCTCTACATTTTTCTTCTTCTATTTCTTTTAATTTTTCCTCGTAAATTATAATCCTTTCTATATCTCCATTTTCTTTTTGTAATTCCTCTTTCAAAATATTCCTAACTGCTACTTCTTCTCCCCTTTTAATCTTTTGTTTCAATCTACTATACCTCAATGAATACTTTTTTATTTCATATTTTACATTATCCCACCACACCCTCTTATCTTCTTCGAACATCCCTTTCCCTCTCTCATTCATTATTATTGTTTCCACTGCAAATTTATAGTTCTCATCTTTTAAAAGTTCATTATTTAAACACCATATCCCCTTTCCCCTCTCTACACCAGTTTCATTAAAATTAACTATTAACATACTATGATCACTAAGAGATGTAATTTTGTAATATATCTTGTCAATATTTCTTTCCATATTTCTTTTAATCAACATAAAATCTATTCTACTCTGCTTAATTTTATCTTTTACTAACTGTTGCCTTGAAAAATCTTTTATTCCTTCATTTCGTTCTCTCCATATATCTATTAGATCATTTTTATCAATTAATTTAAGCAATTCATCCCTTCCACTATCTCTTTTAAAAACCATATCTTTGGCTATATCCATTCTACTCAAAGCAGTGTTAAAGTCACCCATTAATACAACCTTTTCCCACTTTTCTATATAATCATTTAAATTATTAAAAAATATTTTCTTTTCATCCTCTGCATTTGGAGCATGTACATTACATAAAATTATAGTTTCTCCTCCACAGACCATTTTCACAATTATACATTTGCCTTCTTTATCACAATATATAATTTTAACATCATCACATGTATTTCTTTTAACTAAAACTGCAACTCCTTTTCCTCTTTCACCATCACCATTATTATAATAAATTTCCCCCTTCCATCTTCTTTTAACATCTTCCATCTTTTCATTTTTCCAATTTGTTTCTTGCAATAAGATCACATTTGATTTTTTACACAGTTCTTTCACTTTTTCAAATTTTTCCTCTTTCAATAAACCTCTAACATTTAATGATATAATACTTAAAAGGCTAATAATTAAAAAGTTATTTCCTATATACATCCTTCATTTTCTTCTTCCCTATTCATCAGTACCCCAAATCTGTTTTCATCAAATTCTTTTCTTTTCTTCTGCCTTCTATTTTTAACCATTTCTATATTGGGGGTTACCTTTATGGATCTTCTTCTCTGTATTCTTTCCTTTCCCATTCCATTAGATTCCTCGTTGTCTCCTTTTCCCAAATCCTCTTCTGTTTCCAAGTTATTTTGTACTTCTTCCATTTTGTCCTGTTCCTCCGTCATTGTTTGCATTGTCTCTAGTGATGTTTGAATGTCACTTTCCATTTGTCCATCATTGTCCTTTTCTTTCTGATGCTCCACTTCATTTTCTGCACTGTCCAACAAGCCATTTTGTTCTTCTTCCTCCATCCTTTCCAGTGGATGTATATCCTTTTCTGTTGAGTCCTGAATTACCTTCCATCCTTGTCCTTCTACACTCAAAATTTCAGTCTCTTTTATTTGGTTATCATCTCCTTCTTCTTCTTCATTCTCCATCCAACACTCACACTTCACCAATGCACGTTTACAATCTGGGCACTTTACAGCATTGCAATTACGAGCATAATGTCCCTGCTCCTCACACTCATGACACTTCAAATCAGGGCAGTCTTTGAAGACATGACCAGGATCCATGCATAGCCTACAGATTTTCGTCTGCCTATCATGCATGATCCTGAAGTATTGTGGCCCTTCGGCCGTTTCAAATTTGGTACTATAGGGCAGGGATACCACCTCTTTTGGAAATCGGACTTTAAGGTATCTTGTTCCATCCGCTATTCTTGTGGCAGGGTAGTATCGCCTTTTAATGTCTGATGTCGGGGCTACGCCCCACATTTCCAACTTTGAAAGAATGTCTTTATTATCGATATATGCTGGTAAGTGCATAAAAGAAACAATGCATTCTCTTGTCTGCAATTTCCTGATTTCACACATCTTCTCTTTTATCATTAAACCATCCATTAAATCATCACACATATGTTCATCCTCCAAAGTCAGTTCATATTCTCTATCTGGTCTTGGTCTTACGGCCAACAGCTTTCCAAATCCAATCTTTGCTGTCACAGCCTCTATAATGTCTTCCACCTTTGCATCTCTTAAATCCATCAGATTCACAATTACTGTAGCTTCCTTCAGAAAAGACTTGTTTGCAAATCGTTCCTTTGCTTTGCCACCAAAACTATTACTATTCCTTCGAATTCCAGTATCTTTTGCCATTTGTTGTCCACATTCTTCCTTTCGTGTTTCTCTTGCCATATCCTTATTCATTACCGTTAATCCATCCGTTGTTGACATTTCCAAAAAATAAAAACTCCCCCCAGCAGCTTTAACTGCTGGGGAGTCCAATTTAGAAAAATTATAAGAGACAAAAAAAGAAATAACAAACTAACAAAACAACAAAAAAGGTGGGCCTCTCCCACCAACTGCTATTGCAATGCTTCCTGCCAACTCACTTCCTGTTGCACTCTATCGCCCCCAGGTTGGTATGGCCGTAAGCTAAGACTGCCGCAAAGAGAAGGCTATTTAGAGATCAGCCAATCTAATCGCCAGTACATTATATAAGTAGGAAAGAAAACCCAAAAGCTTAAAGCACCTGGTATTCCTAGCCGGTCTCTCATCCAAGTACTAACCAGACCTAAGCCTGCTAAGATTCAGAGATTGGGCATTGACTCTTTTTTTTTTTTTTTGCAAAATTATTATATAATTTGTGAAATTTTCCAAAAAGTTTAAAGCACCTGGTATTCCCAGGCAGTCTCCCATCCATGTACTAACCAGGCCCAAACCTGCTAATATTCAGAAATCGGGCATTTACTCTATTTTTTGGCAAAATTATTATATACTAAGTGAAAATTTTCCAAAACGTTTAAAGCACCTGGTATTCCCAGGCAGTCTCCCATCCATGTACTAACCAGACCCAAACCTGCTAATATTCAGAGACCTGCATTGACTCTATTTTTTGGCAAAATTATTATATACTAACTGAAAAATTTCCAAAAAGCTTACAGCACCTGGTATTCCAAGGCGGTCTCCCATCCAAGTACTAACCAGGCCCAAACCTGCTTAGCTTCCGAGATCAGACGAGATCGGGTATAGCCAGGATGGTATGGCCGTAAGCGAAGACTGCTGCAAAGAGAAGGCTATTTAGAGATCAGCCAATCTAATCGCCAGTACATTATATAAGTAGGAAAGAAAACCCAAAAGCTTAAAGCACCTGGTATTCCTAGCCGGTCTGTCATCCAAGTACTAACCAGACCTAAGCCTGCTAAGATTCAGAG
>NW_020527039.1:0-5000 GCF_003368295.1 Carassius auratus | reverse complement strand
TGTCTATCTTCAAGAAACACATCTTAAAATTCACGACCACCTATTGTTGAGGAGAAGATGGGTTGGGCAGGTATTTCACTCCAAATTTCAGGGTAAAGCCAGGGGTGCTGCAATTCTGATACACAGGTCAGTTCCTTTTGTGTGCTCTGATGTCATAGCAGATCCCAATGGTAGATTTGTCATTGTCACAGGTAAAATCAGTAATTTTCCAGTTATTCTCGCCAATGTTTATGCGCCTAACTGGGATAACGATAATTTTTTTAGACATTTATTTTCTGTACTACCTGATACTTCTTCTCAACATCTTATTTTGGGAGGTGATTTTAATTGCTGGATTAATCCCAAACTTGATCGTTCCTCTGTTAGACATAATACACCATCAAAGTCTGCAAAGGTGATTCAGTCTTTTATGGAGGAATTTAAGGTCTCTGATCCTTGGCGCTTTTTTAACCCGTCTGGGAAAGAATACTCTTTCTTTTCTCAGGTTCATCATACTTTTACTCGGATTGACTTTTTTTTGATAGATAACAGGTTAATTTCTTCAGTTGAGTTATGCTCATACAACGCTATTGTTATTTCAGACCATGCCCCGGTTAGTATGAAGATGTGTATTAAGGAACTCGAGGGCACACGGCCACCGTGGCGTTTAAATACCCGTTTGTTGTCAGATGAGCAATTTGTGGAATTTGTTTCTAATCAGATAGATTTGTTTATATTGACAAACAAGTCTTCAGATGTTTCAGCATCCCTCCTTTGGGAAACCATGAAGGTGTACTTAAGAGGGGAAATCATCTCATACACTGCATATAGGGAAAAAATGAGGAAGCATAAACTATCAGAGATCATTCAGAAAATCGCCCATATAGATAATATCTATGCAGTTTCTGCATCCCCAGATATATATAGGGAGCGTCTTGCTCTACAAGCAGAATTTGACATTCTTTCATCATGCTACGCAGAGAATTTAATGCTTAGATCTAGATACAAATACTATGAAGAGGGTGATAAGGCAAGTAAGTTGCTGGCCCATCAATTAAGACAGGATTCATCCTCGCATCTCATTCCTCAGATTCAAACCTCATCAGGGGTAACAACAAACCCTCAGCTAATTAATGATCATTTTAAAGAATATTTTATTTCCCTATATACATCTGAACAAACTGATAACCCCCTTGCTTTTGATGTCTTTTTTAGCAAACTGAACATACCCATTGTCGATTCTGCTGCCCATTTGGAAGAACCAATCACTATAGAAGAACTCACTCAAGCTATTACCTCTATGCAAAATGGTAAATGTCCAGGGCCAGATGGGTATCCAGTAGAGTTTTATAAAAAATTTCTAGACAAATTGGCCCCCATGATGATTGACATGTATTTTGAATCATTTGATTCACTCAAGCTCCCCCAGACACTTAATCAGGCTTCCATCTCTTTGATATTAAAGAAGAATAAAGACCCCTTACACTGCACTTCTTACCGGCCGATCAGTCTTCTTAATGTTGACTTTAAGATATTATCAAAGTTGTTGGCAATACGTTTAGAGTCCATTTTACCATCCATTATCTCCCCGGATCAGACCGGGTTTATAAAAAATAGACACTCTTTTTTTAATATTAGGAGACTGTTTAATATCGTATACAATCCCTCTTCTTCTGTTGTCCCAGAGGCTGTCATTTCATTAGATGCAGAGAAAGCATTTGACCGGGTGGAGTGGAGGTATCTTTTTTACACTTTAGAAAAATTTGGTTTTGGTTATAAGTTTATCTCTTGGGTGAGGTTACTGTATTCTGGCCCACAAGCTTCTGTCAGGACCAATAATACTCGTTCAGGTTATTTTCCCCTCCATCGGTCCACTCGCCAGGGATGCCCTCTGAGTCCGCTACTCTTTGCCATTGCTATTGAACCTCTCTCTATTGCACTGCGATCTGATTCTTCTATAATGGGCATAAAAAGAATGGGTACAGAACAAAAGGTATCTTTGTATGCGGATGACCTTCTTCTCTACATTTCAGATTTGGATAGGTCAATACCTACAGCACTTGGTGTCTTAAAGTCCTTTGGTTCAATTTCTGGTTATAAATTAAATCTAAGCAAGAGCGAGATTTTTCCACTGAACTCTGCTGCTAGAAATTACCCTTTACTTAATTTTCCATTTAAGATCTCTCATCATAGATTTACCTATCTTGGAGTTTGCATCACAGATACATTTAAAGACCTTTTTAAATTTAACTTTTCTAAGTTGCTTCTACAGATGGAGAAAGATTTTGAGCGCTGGTCACTGCTTCCCCTGTCCTTGGCTGGAAGAATCAACTCTGTTAAAATGAATATTCTTCCAAAATTCTCTTATTATTTTCAGTGCATACCCATTTTCCTTCCTCAACATTTTTTTCGTCAAATTGATTCTCTAATTTTGGGTTTTATTTGGAATAAAAAGATCCCCAGAATTCGTAAGGCTTTTCTTCAGAGACCCAAAATACTTGGGGGAATGGCTTTACCTAACTTTCAGTTTTATTACTGGGCTACAAATCTTAGGGTCATGCAATACTGGTTAAATCAAGATTTTTCACATGATTCATTTGTATGGCTTACCATGGAAGCTACCTCATGTATGCCTACTTCGCTAGCAGCCTTAGTACATGCTCCCATTAAATGCTCATCTTCTCCCTACACCAAAAATATTATCGTTAAAACTACATTGAGAATCTGGAGGCAATTCAGACTCCACTTTGGTTTACAAACCTCTTCTATTTCTGCACCTATAGCAGCAAATTTTGCTTTCTTACCATCATTAATGGATAGGACTTTTTCTCAGTGGTCGGCATTAGGTATTATAACATTTAAGGATTTTTATATAGATAATGTATTTGCATCTTTCCAGCAATTACGGGAAAACTGTGCAATGCCCAAACACAATTTTTTTTGATATTTGCAAGTTCGTAGTTTTGTTCGGGACAAGCACCCTCAGTTTCCTAGTCTCCCTAGTGTTACTCCCATTGACTCCTTCCTCAAACCTATTCATGTTATGAAGGGTATGATCTCACATTTTTATGAAGAAATCTGCTCCTTACGTGAAAGCTCACTTGCATCTATTAAATCTCAGTGGGAGGAAGACATAGGAGAAAATATTCCAGAAGAACAATGGGAAAAGATTCTAAGTCGTGTGCACTCCTCATCATTCTGTGCCAGACAGGGTCTGATGCAGTGTAAAATCCTTCATCGCAGCCACTGGACCAAAGTTAGACTTTCTAAAATATATCCTGAGGTAGATCCCATGTGTGATCGCTGTTATCAAGCCCCTGCATCTACTGCGCATATGTTTTGGTCTTGTCCATCTCTACACAAATATTGGTCTTTGATCTTTAAAACATTATCTGAAGTTCTTGGAATTTATGTCCAACCTTTGCCTGTCACAGCTCTATTTGGTACTCTTTCTCTTTCACTTGACATGCCCAAATATAAGACTGATTTTGTAGCTTTTGTTACTCTTCTGGCGAGACGCCTAATTTTAATAAATTGGAAATCACCTACACCTCCCACTCATTCTTCATGGATTAATGATATCTTTCATTTTATCAAACTAGAAAAAATTAGGCATACAATAAAGGGGTCTTCTGACAACTTTTATAAAATTTGGGGCCCTTTTCTAGATTGTGTAGGGAAGTGAAATGGTTTTAAACACCTGTCTATATCCCCTCTGGCAGTAAAGAATCTTCTTACACGCAAGATTAACCTGAATATGTCTTTGGATGACCAAGCTTTATATGGTTTCTCATTTTTTTATTTATTTCATCATCTCTCCTTTTTTTTTTTTTTTTTTTTTTTTTTTTTTTTACTTTTTGGTTTATGTTGCTGTTCTTGCTTATTGTTTATACTTATGTCATTGTTTTATTCTCTCATGCTGAATGCTGTTTGGACGTAAGTTGCATCATATGACGGATCCATAATTGTATATTTCCTTTTTATTATTCCTTTTTTATAACTTAGAATTAACTTTATTCTGTCTCTATTTGCTATTTGGTTCTTTCTATGAACAAAAGAGACGGAATTGATTACATTTATGTGATATTACAATGGTATCTGTAATTGTGTGATGTACTCTGTTTATGTGAAAAAAAAAAAATCTAAATAAAGTGGGAAAAAAAAAAAAAAAAAAAATTATTATATACTAAGTGAAAATTTTCCAAAAAGTTTAAAGCACCTGGTATTCCCAGGCAGTCTCCCATCCATGTACTAACCAGACCTAAGCCTGCTAAGATTCAGAGATTGGGCATTGACTCTTTTTTTTTTTGGCAAAATTATTATATAATTTATGAAATTTTCCAAAAAGTTTAAAGCACCTGGTATTCCCAGGCAGTCTCCCATCAATGTACTAACCAGGCCCAAACCTGCTAATATTCAGAAATCGGGCATTGACTCTATTTTTTGGCAAAATTATTATATACTAAGTGAAAATTTTCCAAAAAGCTTACAGCACCTGATATTCCCAGGCGGTCTCCCATCCAAGTACTAACCAGGCCCAAACCTGGTTAGCTTCCGAGATCAGACGAGATCGGGTATAGCCAGGATGGTATGGCCGTAAGCAAAGACTGCTGCAAAGAGAAGGCTATTTAGAGATCAGCCAATCTAATCGCCAGTACATTATATAAGTAGGAAAGAAAACCCCAAAAGCTTAAAGCACCTGGTATTCCTAGCCGGTCTCTCATCCAAGTACTAACCAGACCTAAGCCTGCTAAGATTCAGAGATTGGGCATTGACTCTTTTTTTCTTTTTTTTTGGCAAAATTTATTATATATTTGTGAAATTTTCCAAAAAGTTTAAAGCACCTGGTATTCCAGGCAGTCTCCCATCCATTTCACTAAACAGGCCCAAACCTGCTAATATTCAGAAATCGGGCATTGACTCTATTTTTTGGCAAAATTATTATATACTAAGTGAAAATTTTCCAAAAGTTTAAAGCACCTGGTATTCCCAGGCGGTCTCCCATCCATGTACTAACCAGA
>NW_020527038.1:0-36891 GCF_003368295.1 Carassius auratus | reverse complement strand
AATATGCACAAAAACTTAATGTTAGGACTCAATGATCAAGATTGTCAGTTTACAGCTTTCTGAGTCCAGTAATGCTGAATAGTGGTTTCTGTTCAAATGAAGTGAAATCAAGCCCCAAATCTGCTCAAAAGCTTTTCTCTCTATTAGATAAAGCTGTTTCATTCAGTATTTCAGTGCAAAATCTTGCCAAACTGAAACAGCTTATGCCTTATGAAGTACAATGTTTTCTGCAATGCTGTAAGACAGTTTTTAATGTGTTAGAAGTTATATGCACAAAAACTTATGTTAGGACTTCAATGATCAAGATTGTCAGTTTACAGCTTTCTGAGTCCAGTAATTCTGAAATAGTTTTCTGTTCAAATGAAGTGAAATCAAGCCCAAAATTGCTCAAAAGCTTTTCTCTCTATTAGAGAAAGCTGTTTCATTCAATATTCAGTGCAAATCTTGCCAAACTGAAACAAGCTTATGCCTTATGAAGTACAATGTTTTCTGCAATGCTTTAAGACAGTTTTTAATGTGTTAAAGTTATATGCACAAAAAACTTATGTTAGGACTTCAATGATCAAGATTGTCAGTTTACAGCTTTCTGAGTCCAGCAATGCTGAAATAGTTGTTTCTGTTCAAATGAAGTGAAATCAAGCCCAAATCTGCTCAAAAGCTTTTCTCTCTATAGAGAATGCGGTTTCATTCAGTATTCAGTGCAAATCTTGCCAAACTGAAACAAGCTTATGTTTTATGAAATGAAATGTTTTGCAGTGCTGTAAGACAGTTTTTAATGTGTTAGAAGTTATATACACAAAAACTTAATGTTAGGACTTCAATGATCAAGATTGTCAGTTTACAGCTTTCTGAGTCCAGTAATGCTGAAATAGTGTTTCTGTTGAAAATGAAGTGAAATCAAGCCCAAATTCACGGAAACCTGGCTGAATGACACCATACCGGACAGCGCGCTCCATCTGCCGGGATTTCAGCTGTTTAGAGCGGATCGTGAATCAGAATCCACTGGGAAATCGCGCGGCGGCGGGACATGCTTTTACATCAATGAACGGTGGTGTACAGATGTAACTGTGTTAAAGAAGACATGCTGCTCAAATCTCGAAACACTCTTCATTAACTGCAAGCCGTTCTATTCGCCGCGGGAGTTTCACTCGTTCATTCTGGTGAGTGTTTACATCCATCCTCAAGCGCATGTGAGCTCAGCTTTACAGAAACTCGCTGATCAGATCACAGAGACAGAACAACAACACCCTGACTCTGTTTTAATCATTCTCGGGGACTTTAATAAAGCCATTCTGTCCCGTGAACTGCCAAAATACAGACAGCATGTTACATGTCCCACAAGAGACAGTAATATATTGGATCACTGTTACACCACAATAAAGGATGCATTTCACTCTGTTCCACGAGCAGCTTTGGGACGTTCTGATCACCTTCTGGTTCATCTTATACCGTCCTACAGGCAGAAACTAAAATCAGCTAAACCTGTATCAAGGACTGTAAAAAAGATGGACTAATGAAGCAGAGCAGGATTTACAATCTTGTTTTGACCTCACTGATTGGAGTGTTTTTTGAAGCTGCTGCCCACCGATCTGGATGAACTCACAGAGACCGTAACATCATATATCAGTTTCTGTGAGGATATGTGTATTCCTACAAAGACTCAACTAATTTACAATAATGACAAACCGTGGTTCACTGCAAAACTCAGACAAGCTCCGTCAGGCCAAAGAAGATGCTTACGTGAAGGGGGACAATGTCTTGTATAAACAGGCTAAATACACCATTGGAAAAGGAGATCAAAGTGGCAAAGAGGAATTATTCTGAAAAATAAGGACTCAGTTCACTTCCAACGACTCCGCATCAGTGTGGAAAAAGTCTAAAGAAGATCACCAATTACAAGACACCACCCCCCCAGCACCGTAGAGAATCAACGACTGGCAGACGATCTGAACGAGTTTTACTGCAGGTTTGAAAGAACACCCCATCACCTGCCCTGAAACGCCTCCCCACACAACCATTCACACCCTTCACAACTCCTGCAAACCAGCCCTGAATGCCTCTCCAAACTACCGTTCACACCATTAACAGCTCCTGCAACCCATCCTGAACACCTCTCCAATCAAGCACTCTCACCATTCTCACCTCCTGCATCCCCCCTCTCCCCCACACCTGCAATTCAGATCAGCGAGGATGCGGTGCGCCAGGTCTTCCGAAGCAGAAAAGGAAAAAAGCACCAGGCCCAGATTGTGTTACACCAGCCTGTCTGAAATCCTGTGCTGACCAGCTGGCCCCCATCTTCACACAGATCTTCAACAGATCGCTGGAGCTGTGCGAAGTCCCTTCATGCCTCAAACGTTCCACCATCATCCCCATCCCTAAGAAACCCAAAATTACAGGACTAAATGACTACAGGCCTGTGGCTCTAACGTCTGTAGTCATGAAGTCATTTGAAAAACTGGTGCTGGCCCACCTGAAGGACATCACTGGACCCTTGCTGGATCCTCTTCAGTTTGCCTACAGAGCAAACAGGTCTGTGGACGATGCAGTAAACATTGGACTGCATTATGTTCTGCAACACCTAGACAGACCGGGGACTTATGTGAGGATCCTGTTTGTGGACTTCAGCTCGGCCTTCAACACGATCATCCCAAACCTCCTCCTGCCCAAACTAAATCAGCTCTCCGTGCCCACCTCCGTCTGTCAGTGGATCAACAGCTTCCTGACAGACAGGCAGCAGCTAGTGAGGCTGGGAAAATACACATCCAGCACCCGTACAATCAGCACCGGAGCTCCCCAGGGCTGTGTTCTCTCCCCACTGCTCTTCTCCTGTACACCAACGATTGCACATCTAAGGACCCCTCTGTCAAGCTCCTGAAGTTTGCAGATGACACCACACTCATTGGCCTCATTCAGGACGGTGACGAGTCTGCTTACAGACAGGAGGTAAAAGAGCTGGCTGTCTGGTGCAGTCTCAACAACCTGGGGCTTAACACGCTCAAAACAGTGGAGATGATCGTGGACTTCAGGAGAAACCCCCCTGCACTCCCCCCACTCACCATCATGAACAGCCCTGTGACTGCAGTGGAGTCATTCAGGTTCCTGGGAACCACCATCTCTCAGGACCTGAAGTGGGACATTCACATTGACTCCATCGTAAAAAAGGCCCAGCAGAGGTTGTACTTTCTCCGCCAGCTGAGGAAGTTAAACCTGCCACAGGAGCTGCTGAAACAGTTCTACTCCACGATCATTGAATCCATCCTCTGCACTTCAGTAACTGTCTGGTTCAGCTCAGCTTCTAAATCTGACCTCAGGAGACTACAGAGGGTAGTCCGGACTGCTGAGCGAATCATCGGTTCAACTCTCCCATCTATTCAAGAACTGTACTTATCCAGAGTGAGAAAAAGGGCTGTCAAAATCACTCTGGACCCCTCACATCCAGCACACTCCCTCTTTGAACTGTTGCCATCTGGTCGACGCTACAGAGCACTGAGCACTAGAACGACCAGACACAGGACCAGTTTCTTCCCTCAGGCAATCCATCTTATGAACAGCTGACAATAATGGCGAACACACTACACTTTATATTTATATACACACACACTTTATTTATCTAACACACATACTTAGTATACACTTAAATTTTGCACACAATATATATGTACATACATAACTTCACTTTGTAATATACCTGCCTACAATTGTCATTTGTATATTGTCATTCACTGTCTACATATTTGTATTTTTTATTCTTTTATTATGTGTTTTATGTTCTGTCGCTGTCATTCTGTTGTACTGCGGAGCTTCTGTCACGAAAACAAATTCCTTGTATGTGTTAACATACCTGGCAATAAAGCTCATTCCTATTCTGATTCTGATTCTGAAATCTGCTCAAAAGCTTTTCTCTCTATTAGATAAAGCTGTTTCATTCAGTATTCAGTGCAAATCTTGCCAAACTGAAACAAGCTTATGTCTTATGAAATAAAATGTTTTCTGCAATGCTGTAAGACAGTTTTTAATGTGTTAGAAGTTATATACACAAAAACTTGTGTTAGGACTTCAATGATCAAGATTGTCAGTTTACAGCTTTCTGAGTCCAGTAATGCTGAAATAGTGTTTCTGTTCAAATGAAGTGAAATCAAGCCCAAATCTGCTCAAAAGCTTTTCTCTCTATTAGAGAAAGCTGTTTCATTCAGTATTCAGTGCAAATCTTGCCAAACTGAAACATGCTTATGTCTTATGAAATAAAATGTTTTCTGCAATGCTGTAAGACAGTTTTTAATGTGTTAGAAGTTATATACACAAAAACTAATGTTAGGACTGCAATGATCAAGATTGTCAGTTTACAGCTTTCTGAGTCCAGTAATGTTGAAATAGTGTTTCTGTTCAAATGAAGTGAAATCAAGCCCAAATCTGCTCAAAAGCTTTTCTCTCTATTAGAGAAAGCTGTTTCATTCAATATTCAGTGCAAATCTTGCCAAACTGAAACAAGCTTATGCCTTATGAAGTACAATGTTTTCTGCAATGCTGTAAGACAGTTTTTAATGTGTTAGAAGTTATATGCACAAAAACTTATGTTAGGACTTCAATGATCAAGATTGTCAGTTTACAGCTTTCTGAGTCCAGCAATGCTGAAATAGTGTTTCTGTTGAAATGAAGTGAAATCAAGCCCAAATCTGCTCAAAAGCTTTTCTCTCTATTAGATAAAGCTGTTTCATTGAGTATTCAGTGCAAATCTTGCCAAACTGAAACAAGCTTATGTCTTATGAAATAAAATGTTTTCTGCAATGCTGTAAGACAGTTTTTAATGTGTTAGAAGTTATATGCACAAAAACTTATGTTAGGACTTCAATGATCAAGATTGTCAGTTTACAGCTTTCTGAGTCCAGTAATGCTGAAATAGTGTTTCTGTTCAAATGAAGTGAAATCAAGCCCAAATCTGCTCAAAAGCTTTTCTCTCTTTTAGATAAAGCTGTTTCATTCAGTATTCAGTGCAAATCTTGCCAAACTGAAACAAGCTTATGTCTTATGAAATAAAATGTTTTCTGCAATGCTGTAAGACAGTTTTTAATGTGTTAGAAGTTATATACACAAAAACTTATGTTAGGACTTCAATGATCAAGATTGTCAGTTTACAGCTTTCTGAGTCCAGTAATGTTGAAATAGTGTTTCTGTTCAAATGAAGTGAAATCAAGCCCAAATCTGCTCAAAAGCTTTTCTCTCTAATAGAGAATGCGGTTTCATTCAGTATTCAGTGCAAATCTTGCCAAACTGAAACAAGCTTATGTCTTATGAAATGAAATGTTTTTTGCAGTGCTGTAAGACAGTTTTTAATGTGTTAGAAGTTATATACACAAAAACTAATGTTAGGACTTCAATGATCAAGATTGTCAGTTTACAGCTTTCTGAGTCCAGTAATGCTGAAATAGTGTTTCTGTTCAAATGAAGTGAAATCAAGCCCAAATCTGCTCAAAAGCTTTTCTCTCTATTAGAGAAAGCTGTTTCATTCAGTATTCAGTGCAAATCTTGCCAAACTGAAACTTGCTTATGTCTTATGAAATAAAGTGTTTTCTGCAATGCTGTAAGACAGTTTTTAATGTGTTAGAAGTTATATACACAAAAACTAATGTTAGGACTGCAATGATCAAGATTGGTCAGTTTACAGCTTTCTGAGTCCAGTAATGTTGAAATAGTGTTTCTGTTCAAATGAAGTGAAATCAAGCCCAAATCTGCTCAAAAGCTTTTCTCTCTAATAGAGAAGCGGTTTCATTCAGTATTCAGTGCAAATCTTGCCAAACTGAAACAAGCTTATGTCTTATGAAATAAAATGTTTTTCTGCAATGCTGTAAGACAGTTTTTAATGTGTTAGAAGTTATATACACAAAAACTAATGTTAGGACTTCAATGATCAAGATTGTCAGTTTACAGCTTTCTGAGTCCAGTAATGCTGAAATAGTGTTTCTGTTGAAATGAAGTGAAATCAAGCCCAAATCTGCTCAAAAGCTTTTCTCTCTATTAGATAAAGCTGTTTCATTCAGTATTCAGTGCAAATCTTGCCAAACTGAAACAAGCTTATGTCTTATGAAATAAAATGTTTTCTGCAATGCTGTAAGACAGTTTTTAATGTGTTAGAAGTTATATACACAAAAACTAATGTTAGGACTGCAATGATCAAGATTGTCAGTTTACAGCTTTCTGAGTCCAGTAATGTTGAAATAGTGTTTCTGTTCAAATGAAGTGAAATCAAGCCCAAATCTGCTCAAAAGCTTTTCTCTCTATTAGAGAAAGCTGTTTCATTCAATATTCAGTGCAAATCTTGCCAAACTGAAACAAGCTTATGCCTTATAAAGTACAATGTTTTCTGCAATGCTGTAAGACAGTTTTTAATGTGTTAGAAGTTATATGCACAAAAACTTATGTTAGGACTTCAATGATCAAGATTGTCAGTTTACAGCTTTCTGAGTCCAGTAATGCTGAAATAGTGTTTCTGTTCAAATGAAGTGAAATCAAGCCCAAATCTGCTCAAAAGCTTTTCTCTCTATTAGAGAAAGCTGTTTCATTCAGTATTCAGTGCAAATCTTGCCAAACTGAAACTTGCTTATGTCTTATGAAATAAAATGTTTTCTGCAATGCTGTAAGACAGTTTTTAATGTGTTAGAAGTTATATACACAAAAACTAATGTTAGGACTGCAATGATCAAGATTGTCAGTTTACAGCTTTCTGAGTCCAGTAATGTTGAAATAGTGTTTCTTTCAAATGAAGTGAAATCAAGCCCAAATCTGCTCAAAAGCTTTTCTCTCTAATAGAGAATGCGGTTTCATTCAGTATTCAGTGCAAATCTTGCCAAACTGAAACAAGCTTATGTTTTATGAAATGAAATGTTTTTTGCAGTGCTGTAAGACAGTTTTTAATGTGTTAGAAGTTATATACACAAAAACTAATGTTAGGACTTCAATGATCAAGATTGTCAGTTTACAGCTTTCTGAGTCCAGTAATGCTGAAATAGTGTTTCTGTTCAAATGAAGTGAAATCAAGCCCAAATCTGCTCAAAAGCTTTTCTCTCTATTAGATAAAGCTGTTTCATTCAGTATTCAGTGCAAATCTTGCCAAACTGAAACAAGCTTATGTCTTATGAAATAAAATGTTTTCTGCAATGCTGTAAGACAGTTTTTAATGTGTTAGAAGTTATATACACAAAAACTTATGTTAGGACTTCAATGATCAAGATTGTCAGTTTACAGCTTTCTGAGTCCAGTAATGCTGAAATAGTGTTTCTGTTCAAATGAAGTGAAATCAAGCCCAAATCTGCTCAAAAGCTTTTCTCTCTATTAGAGAAAGCTGTTTCATTCAGTATTCAGTGCAAATCTTGCCAAACTGAAACATGCTTATGTCTTATGAAATAAAATGTTTTCTGCAATGCTGTAAGACAGTTTTTAATGTGTTAGAAGTTATATACACAAAAACTAATGTTAGGACTGCAATGATCAAGATTGTCAGTTTACAGCTTTCTGAGTCCAGCAATGCTGAAATAGTGTTTCTGTTGAAATGAAGTGAAATCAAGCCCAAATCTGCTCAAAAGCTTTTCTCTCTATTAGAGAAAGCTGTTTCATTCAATATTCAGTGCAAATCTTGCCAAACTGAAACAAGCTTATGTCTTATGAAATAAAATGTTTTCTGCAATGCTGTAAGACAGTTTTTAATGTGTTAGAAGTTATATACACAAAAACTTATGTTAGGACTTCAATGATCAAGATTGTCAGTTTACAGCTTTCAGAGTCCAGTAATGCTGAAATAGTGTTTCTGTTGAAATGAAGTGAAATCAAGCCCAAATCTGCTCAAAAGCTTTTCTCTCTATTAGATAAAGCTGTTTCATTCAGTATTCAGTGCAAATCTTGCCAAACTGAAACAAGCTTATGCCTTATGAAGTACAATGTTTTCTGCAATGCTGTAAGACAGTTTTTAATGTGTTAGAAGTTATATGCACAAAAACTTATGTTAGGACTTCAATGATCAAGATTGTCAGTTTACAGCTTTCTGAGTCCAGTAATGCTGAAATAGTGTTTCTGTTCAAATGAAGTGAAATCAAGCCCAAATCTGCTCAAAAGCTTTTCTCTCTATTAGATAAAGCTGTTTCATTCAGTATTCAGTGCAAATCTTGCCAAACTGAAACAAGCTTATGTCTTATGAAGTACAATGTTTTCTGCAATGCTGTAAGACAGGTTTTAATGTGTTAGAAGTTATATGCACAAAAACTTATGTTAGGACTTCAATGATCAAGATTGTCAGTTTACAGCTTTCTGAGTCCAGTAATGCTGAAATAGTGTTTCTGTTGAAATGAAGTGAAATCAAGCCCAAATCTGCTCAAAAGCTTTTCTCTCTATTAGATAAAGCTGTTTCATTCAGTATTCAGTGCAAATCTTGCCAAACTGAAACAAGCTTATGTCTTATGAAGTACAATGTTTTCTGCAATGCTGTAAGACAGGTTTTAATGTGTTAGAAGTTATATGCACAAAAACTAATGTTAGGACTTCAATGATGAAGATTGTCAGTTTACAGCTTTCTGAGTCCAGTAATGCTGAAATAGTGTTTCTGTTGAAATGAAGTGAAATCAAGCCCAAATCTGCTCAAAAGCTTTTCTCTCTATTAGATAAAGCTGTTTCATTCAGTATTCAGTGCAAATCTTGCCAAACTGAAACAAGCTTATGCCTTATGAAGTACAATGTTTTCTGCAATGCTGTAAGACAGTTTTTAATGTGTTAGAAGTTATATGCACAAAAACTTATGTTAGGACTTCAATGATCAAGATTGTCAGTTTACAGCTTTCTGAGTCCAGTAATGCTGAAATAGTGTTTCTGTTCAAATGAAGTGAAATCAAGCCCAAATTTGCTCAAAAGCTTTTCTCTCTATTAGAGAAAGCTGTTTCATTCAATATTCAGTGCAAATCTTGCCAAACTGAAACAAGCTTATGCCTTATGAAGTACAATGTTTTCTGCAATGCTTTAAGACAGTTTTTAATGTGTTAGAAGTTATATGCACAAAAACTTATGTTAGGACTTCAATGATCAAGATTGTCAGTTTACAGCTTTCTGAGTCCAGCAATGCTGAAATAGTGTTTCTGTTCAAATGAAGTGAAATCAAGCCCAAATCTGCTCAAAAGCTTTTCTCTCTAATAGAGAATGCGGTTTCATTCAGTATTCAGTGCAAATCTTGCCAAACTGAAACAAGCTTATGTTTTATGAAATGAAATGTTTTTTTGCAGTGCTGTAAGACAGTTTTTAATGTGTTAGAAGTTATATACACAAAAACTAATGTTAGGACTTCAATGATCAAGATTGTCAGTTTACAGCTTTCTGAGTCCAGTAATGCTGAAATAGTGTTTCTGTTGAAATGAAGTGAAATCAAGCCCAAATTCACGGAAACCTGGCTGAATGACACCATACCGGACAGCGCGCTCCATCTGCCGGGATTTCAGCTGTTTAGAGCGGATCGTGAATCAGAATCCACTGGGAAATCGCGCGGCGGCGGGACATGCTTTTACATCAATGAACGGTGGTGTACAGATGTAACTGTGTTAAAGAAGACATGCTGCTCAAATCTCGAAACACTCTTCATTAACTGCAAGCCGTTCTATTCGCCGCGGGAGTTTCACTCGTTCATTCTGGTGAGTGTTTACATCCATCCTCAAGCGCATGTGAGCTCAGCTTTACAGAAACTCGCTGATCAGATCACAGAGACAGAACAACAACACCCTGACTCTGTTTTAATCATTCTCGGGGACTTTAATAAAGCCATTCTGTCCCGTGAACTGCCAAAATACAGACAGCATGTTACATGTCCCACAAGAGACAGTAATATATTGGATCACTGTTACACCACAATAAAGGATGCATTTCACTCTGTTCCACGAGCAGCTTTGGGACGTTCTGATCACCTTCTGGTTCATCTTATACCGTCCTACAGGCAGAAACTAAAATCAGCTAAACCTGTATCAAGGACTGTAAAAAGATGGACTAATGAAGCAGAGCAGGATTTACAATCTTGTTTTGACCTCACTGATTGGAGTGTTTTTGAAGCTGCTGCCACCGATCTGGATGAACTCACAGAGACCGTAACATCATATATCAGTTTCTGTGAGGATATGTGTATTCCTACAAAGACTCAACTAATTTACAATAATGACAAACCGTGGTTCACTGCAAAACTCAGACAGCTCCGTCAGGCCAAAGAAGATGCTTACGTGAAGGGGGACAATGTCTTGTATAAACAGGCTAAATACACATTGGAAAAGGAGATCAAAGTGGCAAAGAGGAATTATTCTGAAAAAATAAGGACTCAGTTCACTTCCAACGACTCCGCATCAGTGTGGAAAAGTCTAAAGAAGATCACCAATTACAAGACACCACCCCCCAGCACCGTAGAGAATCAACGACTGGCAGACGATCTGAACGAGTTTTACTGCAGGTTTGAAAGAACACCCATCACCTGCCCTGAACGCCTCCCCACACAACCATTCACACCCTTCACAACTCCTGCAACCAGCCCTGAATGCCTCTCCAAACTACCGTTCACACCATTAACAGCTCCTGCAACCCATCCTGAACACCTCTCCAATCAAGCACTCTCACCATTCTCACCTCCTGCATCCCCCCTCTCCCCCACACCTGCAATTCAGATCAGCGAGGATGCGGTGCGCCAGGTCTTCCGGAAGCAGAAAAGGAAAAAAGCACCAGGCCCAGATTGTGTTACACCAGCCTGTCTGAAATCCTGTGCTGACCAGCTGGCCCCCATCTTCACACAGATCTTCAACAGATCGCTGGAGCTGTGCGAAGTCCCTTCATGCCTCAAACGTTCCACCATCATCCCCATCCCTAAGAAACCCAAAATTACAGGACTAAATGACTACAGGCCTGTGGCTCTAACGTCTGTAGTCATGAAGTCATTTGAAAAACTGGTGCTGGCCCACCTGAAGGACATCACTGGACCCTTGCTGGATCCTCTTCAGTTTGCCTACAGAGCAAACAGGTCTGTGGACGATGCAGTAAACATTGGACTGCATTATGTTCTGCAACACCTAGACAGACCGGGGACTTATGTGAGGATCCTGTTTGTGGACTTCAGCTCGGCCTTCAACACGATCATCCCAAACCTCCTCCTGCCCAAACTAAATCAGCTCTCCGTGCCCACCTCCGTCTGTCAGTGGATCAACAGCTTCCTGACAGACAGGCAGCAGCTAGTGAGGCTGGGAAAATACACATCCAGCACCCGTACAATCAGCACCGGAGCTCCCCAGGGCTGTGTTCTCTCCCCACTGCTCTTCTCCCTGTACACCAACGATTGCACATCTAAGGACCCCTCTGTCAAGCTCCTGAAGTTTGCAGATGACACCACACTCATTGGCCTCATTCAGGACGGTGACGAGTCTGCTTACAGACAGGAGGTAAAAGAGCTGGCTGTCTGGTGCAGTCTCAACAACCTGGAGCTTAACACGCTCAAAACAGTGGAGATGATCGTGGACTTCAGGAGAAACCCCCCTGCACTCCCCCCACTCACCATCATGAACAGCCCTGTGACTGCAGTGGAGTCATTCAGGTTCCTGGGAACCACCATCTCTCAGGACCTGAAGTGGGACATTCACATTGACTCCATCGTAAAAAAGGCCCAGCAGAGGTTGTACTTTCTCCGCCAGCTGAGGAAGTTAAACCTGCCACAGGAGCTGCTGAAACAGTTCTACTCCACGATCATTGAATCCATCCTCTGCACTTCAGTAACTGTCTGGTTCAGCTCAGCTTCTAAATCTGACCTCAGGAGACTACAGAGGGTAGTCCGGACTGCTGAGCGAATCATCGGTTCAACTCTCCCATCTATTCAAGAACTGTACTTATCCAGAGTGAGAAAAAGGGCTGTCAAAATCACTCTGGACCCCTCACATCCAGCACACTCCCTCTTTGAACTGTTGCCATCTGGTCGACGCTACAGAGCACTGAGCACTAGAACGACCAGACACAGGACCTGTTTCTTCCCTCAGGCAATCCATCTTATGAACAGCTGACAATAATGGCGAACACACTACACTTTATATTTATATACACACACACTTTATTTATCTAACACACATACTTAGTATACACTTAAATTTTGCACACAATATATATGTACATACATAACTTCACTTTGTAATATACCTGCCTACAATTGTCATTTGTATATTGTCATTCACTGTCTACATATTTGTATTTTTTATTCTTTTATTATGTGTTTTATGTTCTGTCGCTGTCATTCTGTTGTACTGCGGAGCTTCTGTCACGAAAACAAATTCCTTGTATGTGTTAACATACCTGGCAATAAAGCTCATTCCTATTCTGATTCTGATTCTGAAATCTGCTCAAAAGCTTTTCTCTCTATTAGATAAAGCTGTTTCATTCAGTATTCAGTGCAAATCTTGCCAAACTGAAACAAGCTTATGTCTTATGAAATAAAATGTTTTCTGCAATGCTGTAAGACAGTTTTTAATGTGTTAGAAGTTATATACACAAAAACTTGTGTTAGGACTTCAATGATCAAGATTGTCAGTTTACAGCTTTCTGAGTCCAGTAATGCTGAAATAGTGTTTCTGTTCAAATGAAGTGAAATCAAGCCCAAATCTGCTCAAAAGCTTTTCTCTCTATTAGAGAAAGCTGTTTCATTCAGTATTCAGTGCAAATCTTGCCAAACTGAAACATGCTTATGTCTTATGAAATAAAATGTTTTCTGCAATGCTGTAAGACAGTTTTTAATGTGTTAGAAGTTATATACACAAAAACTAATGTTAGGACTGCAATGATCAAGATTGTCAGTTTACAGCTTTCTGAGTCCAGTAATGTTGAAATAGTGTTTCTGTTCAAATGAAGTGAAATCAAGCCCAAATCTGCTCAAAAGCTTTTCTCTCTATTAGATAAAGCTGTTTCATTCAGTATTCAGTGCAAATCTTGCCAAACTGAAACAAGCTTATGCCTTATGAAGTACAATGTTTTCTGCAATGCTGTAAGACAGTTTTTAATGTGTTAGAAGTTATATGCACAAAAACTTATGTTAGGACTTCAATGATCAAGATTGTCAGTTTACAGCTTTCTGAGTCCAGTAATGCTGAAATAGTGTTTCTGTTCAAATGAAGTGAAATCAAGCCCAAATCTGCTCAAAAGCTTTTCTCTCTATTAGAGAAAGCTGTTTCATTCAGTATTCAGTGCAAATCTTGCCAAACTGAAACTTGCTTATGTCTTATGAAATAAAATGTTTTCTGCAATGCTGTAAGACAGTTTTTAATGTGTTAGAAGTTATATACACAAAAACTAATGTTAGGACTGCAATGATCAAGATTGTCAGTTTACAGCTTTCTGAGTCCAGTAATGTTGAAATAGTGTTTCTGTTCAAATGAAGTGAAATCAAGCCCAAATCTGCTCAAAAGCTTTTCTCTCTATTAGAGAAAGCTGTTTCATTCAGTATTCAGTGCAAATCTTGCCAAACTGAAACATGCTTATGTCTTATGAAATAAAATGTTTTCTGCAATGCTGTAAGACAGTTTTTAATGTGTTAGAAGTTATATACACAAAAACTAATGTTAGGACTGCAATGATCAAGATTGTCAGTTTACAGCTTTCTGAGTCCAGTAATGTTGAAATAGTGTTTCTGTTCAAATGAAGTGAAATCAAGCCCAAATCTGCTCAAAAGCTTTTCTCTCTATTAGAGAAAGCTGTTTCATTCAATATTCAGTGCAAATCTTGCCAAACTGAAACAAGCTTATGCCTTATGAAGTACAATGTTTTCTGCAATGCTGTAAGACAGTTTTTAATGTGTTAGAAGTTATATGCACAAAAACTTATGTTAGGACTTCAATGATCAAGATTGTCAGTTTACAGCTTTCTGAGTCCAGCAATGCTGAAATAGTGTTTCTGTTCAAATGAAGTGAAATCAAGCCCAAATCTGCTCAAAAGCTTTTCTCTCTAATAGAGAATGCGGTTTCATTCAGTATTCAGTGCAAATCTTGCCAAACTGAAACAAGCTTATGTTTTATGAAATGAAATGTTTTTTTGCAGTGCTGTAAGACAGTTTTTAATGTGTTAGAAGTTATATACACAAAAACTAATGTTAGGACTTCAATGATCAAGATTGTCAGTTTACAGCTTTCTGAGTCCAGTAATGCTGAAATAGTGTTTCTGTTGAAATGAAGTGAAATCAAGCCCAAATTCACGGAAACCTGGCTGAATGACACCATACCGGACAGCGCGCTCCATCTGCCGGGATTTCAGCTGTTTAGAGCGGATCGTGAATCAGAATCCACTGGGAAATCGCGCGGCGGCGGGACATGCTTTTACATCAATGAACGGTGGTGTACAGATGTAACTGTGTTAAAGAAGACATGCTGCTCAAATCTCGAAACACTCTTCATTAACTGCAAGCCGTTCTATTCGCCGCGGGAGTTTCACTCGTTCATTCTGGTGAGTGTTTACATCCATCCTCAAGCGCATGTGAGCTCAGCTTTACAGAAACTCGCTGATCAGATCACAGAGACAGAACAACAACACCCTGACTCTGTTTTAATCATTCTCGGGGACTTTAATAAAACCATTCTGTCCCGTGAACTGCCAAAATACAGACAGCATGTTACATGTCCCACAAGAGACAGTAATATATTGGATCACTGTTACACCACAATAAAGGATGCATTTCACTCTGTTCCACGAGCAGCTTTGGGACGTTCTGATCACCTTCTGGTTCATCTTATACCGTCCTACAGGCAGAAACTAAAATCAGCTAAACCTGTATCAAGGACTGTAAAAAGATGGACTAATGAAGCAGAGCAGGATTTACAATCTTGTTTTGACCTCACTGATTGGAGTGTTTTTGAAGCTGCTGCCACCGATCTGGATGAACTCACAGAGACCGTAACATCATATATCAGTTTCTGTGAGGATATGTGTATTCCTACAAAGACTCAACTAATTTACAATAATGACAAACCGTGGTTCACTGCAAAACTCAGACAGCTCCGTCAGGCCAAAGAAGATGCTTACGTGAAGGGGGACAATGTCTTGTATAAACAGGCTAAATACACATTGGAAAAGGAGATCAAAGTGGCAAAGAGGAATTATTCTGAAAACATAAGGACTCAGTTCACTTCCAACGACTCCGCATCAGTGTGGAAAAGTCTAAAGAAGATCACCAATTACAAGACACCACCCCCCAGCACCGTAGAGAATCAACGACTGGCAGACGATCTGAACGAGTTTTACTGCAGGTTTGAAAGAACACCCATCACCTGCCCTGAACGCCTCCCCACACAACCATTCACACCCTTCACAACTCCTGCAACCAGCCCTGAATGCCTCTCCAAACTACCGTTCACACCATTAACAGCTCCTGCAACCCATCCTGAACACCTCTCCAATCAAGCACTCTCACCATTCTCACCTCCTGCATCCCCCCTCTCCCCCACACCTGCAATTCAGATCAGCGAGGATGCGGTGCGCCAGGTCTTCCGGAAGCAGAAAAGGAAAAAAGCACCAGGCCCAGATTGTGTTACACCAGCCTGTCTGAAATCCTGTGCTGACCAGCTGGCCCCCATCTTCACACAGATCTTCAACAGATCGCTGGAGCTGTGCGAAGTCCCTTCATGCCTCAAACGTTCCACCATCATCCCCATCCCTAAGAAACCCAAAATTACAGGACTAAATGACTACAGGCCTGTGGCTCTAACGTCTGTAGTCATGAAGTCATTTGAAAAACTGGTGCTGGCCCACCTGAAGGACATCACTGGACCCTTGCTGGATCCTCTTCAGTTTGCCTACAGAGCAAACAGGTCTGTGGACGATGCAGTAAACATTGGACTGCATTATGTTCTGCAACACCTAGACAGACCGGGGACTTATGTGAGGATCCTGTTTGTGGACTTCAGCTCGGCCTTCAACACGATCATCCCAAACCTCCTCCTGCCCAAACTAAATCAGCTCTCCGTGCCCACCTCCGTCTGTCAGTGGATCAACAGCTTCCTGACAGACAGGCAGCAGCTAGTGAGGCTGGGAAAATACACATCCAGCACCCGTACAATCAGCACCGGAGCTCCCCAGGGCTGTGTTCTCTCCCCACTGCTCTTCTCCCTGTACACCAACGATTGCACATCTAAGGACCCCTCTGTCAAGCTCCTGAAGTTTGCAGATGACACCACACTCATTGGCCTCATTCAGGACGGTGACGAGTCTGCTTACAGACAGGAGGTAAAAGAGCTGGCTGTCTGGTGCAGTCTCAACAACCTGGGGCTTAACACGCTCAAAACAGTGGAGATGATCGTGGACTTCAGGAGAAACCCCCCTGCACTCCCCCCACTCACCATCATGAACAGCCCTGTGACTGCAGTGGAGTCATTCAGGTTCCTGGGAACCACCATCTCTCAGGACCTGAAGTGGGACATTCACATTGACTCCATCGTAAAAAAGGCCCAGCAGAGGTTGTACTTTCTCCGCCAGCTGAGGAAGTTAAACCTGCCACAGGAGCTGCTGAAACAGTTCTACTCCACGATCATTGAATCCATCCTCTGCACTTCAGTAACTGTCTGGTTCAGCTCAGCTTCTAAATCTGACCTCAGGAGACTACAGAGGGTAGTCCGGACTGCTGAGCGAATCATCGGTTCAACTCTCCCATCTATTCAAGAACTGTACTTATCCAGAGTGAGAAAAAGGGCTGTCAAAATCACTCTGGACCCCTCACATCCAGCACACTCCCTCTTTGAACTGTTGCCATCTGGTCGACGCTACAGAGCACTGAGCACTAGAACGACCAGACACAGGACCAGTTTCTTCCCTCAGGCAATCCATCTTATGAACAGCTGACAATAATGGCGAACACACTACACTTTATATTTATATACACACACACTTTATTTATCTAACACACATACTTAGTATACACTTAAATTTTGCACACAATATATATGTACATACATAACTTCACTTTGTAATATACCTGCCTACAATTGTCATTTGTATATTGTCATTCACTGTCTACATATTTGTATTTTTTATTCTTTTATTATGTGTTTTATGTTCTGTCGCTGTCATTCTGTTGTACTGCGGAGCTTCTGTCACGAAAACAAATTCCTTGTATGTGTTAACATACCTGGCAATAAAGCTCATTCCTATTCTGATTCTGATTCTGAAATCTGCTCAAAAGCTTTTCTCTCTATTAGATAAAGCTGTTTCATTCAGTATTCAGTGCAAATCTTGCCAAACTGAAACAAGCTTATGTCTTATGAAATAAAATGTTTTCTGCAATGCTGTAAGACAGTTTTTAATGTGTTAGAAGTTATATACACAAAAACTTGTGTTAGGACTTCAATGATCAAGATTGTCAGTTTACAGCTTTCTGAGTCCAGTAATGCTGAAATAGTGTTTCTGTTCAAATGAAGTGAAATCAAGCCCAAATCTGCTCAAAAGCTTTTCTCTCTATTAGAGAAAGCTGTTTCATTCAGTATTCAGTGCAAATCTTGCCAAACTGAAACATGCTTATGTCTTATGAAATAAAATGTTTTCTGCAATGCTGTAAGACAGTTTTTAATGTGTTAGAAGTTATATACACAAAAACTAATGTTAGGACTGCAATGATCAAGATTGTCAGTTTACAGCTTTCTGAGTCCAGTAATGTTGAAATAGTGTTTCTGTTCAAATGAAGTGAAATCAAGCCCAAATCTGCTCAAAAGCTTTTCTCTCTATTAGAGAAAGCTGTTTCATTCAATATTCAGTGCAAATCTTGCCAAACTGAAACAAGCTTATGCCTTATGAAGTACAATGTTTTCTGCAATGCTGTAAGACAGTTTTTAATGTGTTAGAAGTTATATGCACAAAAACTTATGTTAGGACTTCAATGATCAAGATTGTCAGTTTACAGCTTTCTGAGTCCAGCAATGCTGAAATAGTGTTTCTGTTGAAATGAAGTGAAATCAAGCCCAAATCTGCTCAAAAGCTTTTCTCTCTATTAGATAAAGCTGTTTCATTGAGTATTCAGTGCAAATCTTGCCAAACTGAAACAAGCTTATGTCTTATGAAATAAAATGTTTTCTACAATGCTGTAAGACAGTTTTTAATGTGTTAGAAGTTATATGCACAAAAACTTATGTTAGGACTTCAATGATCAAGATTGTCAGTTTACAGCTTTCTGAGTCCAGTAATGCTGAAATAGTGTTTCTGTTCAAATGAAGTGAAATCAAGCCCAAATCTGCTCAAAAGCTTTTCTCTCTTTTAGATAAAGCTGTTTCATTCAGTATTCAGTGCAAATCTTGCCAAACTGAAACAAGCTTATGTCTTATGAAATAAAATGTTTTCTGCAATGCTGTAAGACAGTTTTTAATGTGTTAGAAGTTATATACACAAAAACTTATGTTAGGACTTCAATGATCAAGATTGTCAGTTTACAGCTTTCTGAGTCCAGTAATGTTGAAATAGTGTTTCTGTTCAAATGAAGTGAAATCAAGCCCAAATCTGCTCAAAAGCTTTTCTCTCTAATAGAGAATGCGGTTTCATTCAGTATTCAGTGCAAATCTTGCCAAACTGAAACAAGCTTATGTCTTATGAAATGAAATGTTTTTTGCAGTGCTGTAAGACAGTTTTTAATGTGTTAGAAGTTATATACACAAAAACTAATGTTAGGACTTCAATGATCAAGATTGTCAGTTTACAGCTTTCTGAGTCCAGTAATGCTGAAATAGTGTTTCTGTTCAAATGAAGTGAAATCAAGCCCAAATCTGCTCAAAAGCTTTTCTCTCTATTAGAGAAAGCTGTTTCATTCAGTATTCAGTGCAAATCTTGCCAAACTGAAACTTGCTTATGTCTTATGAAATAAAGTGTTTTCTGCAATGCTGTAAGGCAGTTTTTAATGTGTTAGAAGTTATATACACAAAAACTAATGTTAGGACTGCAATGATCAAGATGGTCAGTTTACAGCTTTCTGAGTCCAGTAATGTTGAAATAGTGTTTCTGTTCAAATGAAGTGAAATCAAGCCCAAATCTGCTCAAAAGCTTTTCTCTCTAATAGAGAATGCGGTTTCATTCAGTATTCAGTGCAAATCTTGCCAAACTGAAACAAGCTTATGTCTTATGAAATGAAATGTTTTTTTGCAGTGCTGTAAGACAGTTTTTAATGTGTTAGAAGTTATATACACAAAAACTAATGTTAGGACTTCAATGATCAAGATTGTCAGTTTACAGCTTTCTGAGTCCAGTAATGCTGAAATAGTGTTTCTGTTGAAATGAAGTGAAATCAAGCCCAAATCTGCTCAAAAGCTTTTCTCTCTATTAGATAAAGCTGTTTCATTCAGTATTCAGTGCAAATCTTGCCAAACTGAAACAAGCTTATGTCTTATGAAATAAAATGTTTTCTGCAATGCTGTAAGACAGTTTTTAATGTGTTAGAAGTTATATACACAAAAACTAATGTTAGGACTGCAATGATCAAGATTGTCAGTTTACAGCTTTCTGAGTCCAGTAATGTTGAAATAGTGTTTCTGTTCAAATGAAGTGAAATCAAGCCCAAATCTGCTCAAAAGCTTTTCTCTCTATTAGAGAAAGCTGTTTCATTCAATATTCAGTGCAAATCTTGCCAAACTGAAACAAGCTTATGCCTTATAAAGTACAATGTTTTCTGCAATGCTGTAAGACAGTTTTTAATGTGTTAGAATTTATATGCACAAAAACTTATGTTAGGACTTCAATGATCAAGATTGTCAGTTTACAGCTTTCTGAGTCCAGTAATGCTGAAATAGTGCTTCTGTTCAAATGAAGTGAAATCTAGCCCAAATCTGCTCAAAAGCATGTCTCTCTATTAGATAAAGCTGTTTCATTCAATATTCAGTGCAAATCTTGCCAAACTGAAACATGCTTATGTCTTATGAAATAAAATGTTTTCTGCAATGCTGTAAGACAGTTTTTAATGTGTTAGAAGTTATATACACAAAAACTTATGTTAGGACTGCAATGATCAAGATTGTCAGTTTACAGCTTTCTGAGTCCAGCAATGCTGAAATAGTGTTTCTGTTGAAATGAAGTGAAATCAAGCCCAAATCTGCTCAAAAGCTTTTCTCTCTATTAGAGAAAGCTGTTTCATTCAATATTCAGTGCAAATCTTGCCAAACTGAAACAAGCTTATGTCTTATGAAATAAAATGTTTTCTGCAATGCTGTAAGACAGTTTTTAATGTGTTAGAAGTTATATACACAAAAACTTATGTTAGGACTTCAATGATCAAGATTGTCAGTTTACAGCTTTCTGAGTCCAGTAATGCTGAAATAGTGTTTCTGTTGAAATGAAGTGAAATCAAGCCCAAATCTGCTCAAAAGCTTTTCTCTCTATTAGATAAAGCTGTTTCATTCAGTATTCAGTGCAAATCTTGCCAAACTGAAACAAGCTTATGCCTTATGAAGTACAATGTTTTCTGCAATGCTGTAAGACAGTTTTTAATGTGTTAGAAGTTATATGCACAAAAACTTATGTTAGGACTTCAATGATCAAGATTGTCAGTTTACAGCTTTCTGAGTCCAGTAATGCTGAAATAGTGTTTCTGTTCAAATGAAGTGAAATCAAGCCCAAATCTGCTCAAAAGCTTTTCTCTCTATTAGATAAAGCTGTTTCATTCAGTATTCAGTGCAAATCTTGCCAAACTGAAACAAGCTTATGCCTTATGAAGTGCAATGTTTTCTGCAATGCTGTAAGACAGTTTTTAATGTGTTAGAAGTTATATGCACAAAAACTAATGTTAGGACTTCAATGATCAAGATTGTCAGTTTACAGCTTTCTGAGTCCAGTAATGCTGAAATAGTGTTTCTGTTCAAATGAAGTGAAATCAAGCCCAAATCTGCTCAAAAGCTTTTCTCTCTATTAGAGAAAGCTGTTTCATTCAGTATTCAGTGCAAATCTTGCCAAACTGAAACAAGCTTATGTCTTATGAAGTACAATGTTTTCTGCAATGCTGTAAGACAGTTTTTAATGTGTTAGAAGTTATATGCACAAAAACTAATGTTAGGACTTCAATGATCAAGATTGTCAGTTTACAGCTTTCTGAGTCCAGTAATGCTGAAATAGTGTTTCTGTTGAAATGAAGTGAAATCAAGCCCAAATCTGCTCAAAAGCTTTTCTCTCTAATAGAGAATGCGGTTTCATTCAGTATTCAGTGCAAATCTTGCCAAACTGAAACAAGCTTATGTTTTATGAAATGAAATGTTTTTTTGCAGTGCTGTAAGACAGTTTTTAATGTGTTAGAAGTTATATACACAAAAACTAATGTTAGGACTTCAATGATCAAGATTGTCAGTTTACAGCTTTCTGAGTCCAGTAATGCTGAAATAGTGTTTCTGTTGAAATGAAGTGAAATCAAGCCCAAATTCACGGAAACCTGGCTGAATGACACCATACCGGACAGCGCGCTCCATCTGCCGGGATTTCAGCTGTTTAGAGCGGATCGTGAATCAGAATCCACTGGGAAATCGCGCGGCGGCGGGACATGCTTTTACATCAATGAACGGTGGTGTACAGATGTAACTGTGTTAAAGAAGACATGCTGCTCAAATCTCGAAACACTCTTCATTAACTGCAAGCCGTTCTATTCGCCGCGGGAGTTTCACTCGTTCATTCTGGTGAGTGTTTACATCCATCCTCAAGCGCATGTGAGCTCAGCTTTACAGAAACTCGCTGATCAGATCACAGAGACAGAACAACAACACCCTGACTCTGTTTTAATCATTCTCGGGGACTTTAATAAAGCCATTCTGTCCCGTGAACTGCCAAAATACAGACAGCATGTTACATGTCCCACAAGAGACAGTAATATATTGGATCACTGTTACACCACAATAAAGGATGCATTTCACTCTGTTCCACGAGCAGCTTTGGGACGTTCTGATCACCTTCTGGTTCATCTTATACCGTCCTACAGGCAGAAACTAAAATCAGCTAAACCTGTATCAAGGACTGTAAAAAGATGGACTAATGAAGCAGAGCAGGATTTACAATCTTGTTTTGACCTCACTGATTGGAGTGTTTTTGAAGCTGCTGCCACCGATCTGGATGAACTCACAGAGACCGTAACATCATATATCAGTTTCTGTGAGGATATGTGTATTCCTACAAAGACTCAACTAATTTACAATAATGACAAACCGTGGTTCACTGCAAAACTCAGACAGCTCCGTCAGGCCAAAGAAGATGCTTACGTGAAGGGGGACAATGTCTTGTATAAACAGGCTAAATACACATTGGAAAAGGAGATCAAAGTGGCAAAGAGGAATTATTCTGAAAAAATAAGGACTCAGTTCACTTCCAACGACTCCGCATCAGTGTGGAAAAGTCTAAAGAAGATCACCAATTACAAGACACCACCCCCCAGCACCGTAGAGAATCAACGACTGGCAGACGATCTGAACGAGTTTTACTGCAGGTTTGAAAGAACACCCATCACCTGCCCTGAACGCCTCCCCACACAACCATTCACACCCTTCACAACTCCTGCAACCAGCCCTGAATGCCTCTCCAAACTACCGTTCACACCATTAACAGCTCCTGCAACCCATCCTGAACACCTCTCCAATCAAGCACTCTCACCATTCTCACCTCCTGCATCCCCCCTCTCCCCCACACCTGCAATTCAGATCAGCGAGGATGCGGTGCGCCAGGTCTTCCGGAAGCAGAAAAGGAAAAAAGCACCAGGCCCAGATTGTGTTACACCAGCCTGTCTGAAATCCTGTGCTGACCAGCTGGCCCCCATCTTCACACAGATCTTCAACAGATCGCTGGAGCTGTGCGAAGTCCCTTCATGCCTCAAACGTTCCACCATCATCCCCATCCCTAAGAAACCCAAAATTACAGGACTAAATGACTACAGGCCTGTGGCTCTAACGTCTGTAGTCATGAAGTCATTTGAAAAACTGGTGCTGGCCCACCTGAAGGACATCACTGGACCCTTGCTGGATCCTCTTCAGTTTGCCTACAGAGCAAACAGGTCTGTGGACGATGCAGTAAACATTGGACTGCATTATGTTCTGCAACACCTAGACAGACCGGGGACTTATGTGAGGATCCTGTTTGTGGACTTCAGCTCGGCCTTCAACACGATCATCCCAAACCTCCTCCTGCCCAAACTAAATCAGCTCTCCGTGCCCACCTCCGTCTGTCAGTGGATCAACAGCTTCCTGACAGACAGGCAGCAGCTAGTGAGGCTGGGAAAATACACATCCAGCACCCGTACAATCAGCACCGGAGCTCCCCAGGGCTGTGTTCTCTCCCCACTGCTCTTCTCCCTGTACACCAACGATTGCACATCTAAGGACCCCTCTGTCAAGCTCCTGAAGTTTGCAGATGACACCACACTCATTGGCCTCATTCAGGACGGTGACGAGTCTGCTTACAGACAGGAGGTAAAAGAGCTGGCTGTCTGGTGCAGTCTCAACAACCTGGGGCTTAACACGCTCAAAACAGTGGAGATGATCGTGGACTTCAGGAGAAACCCCCCTGCACTCCCCCCACTCACCATCATGAACAGCCCTGTGACTGCAGTGGAGTCATTCAGGTTCCTGGGAACCACCATCTCTCAGGACCTGAAGTGGGACATTCACATTGACTCCATCGTAAAAAAGGCCCAGCAGAGGTTGTACTTTCTCCGCCAGCTGAGGAAGTTAAACCTGCCACAGGAGCTGCTGAAACAGTTCTACTCCACGATCATTGAATCCATCCTCTGCACTTCAGTAACTGTCTGGTTCAGCTCAGCTTCTAAATCTGACCTCAGGAGACTACAGAGGGTAGTCCGGACTGCTGAGCGAATCATCGGTTCAACTCTCCCATCTATTCAAGAACTGTACTTATCCAGAGTGAGAAAAAGGGCTGTCAAAATCACTCTGGACCCCTCACATCCAGCACACTCCCTCTTTGAACTGTTGCCATCTGGTCGACGCTACAGAGCACTGAGCACTAGAACGACCAGACACAGGACCAGTTTCTTCCCTCAGGCAATCCATCTTATGAACAGCTGACAATAATGGCGAACACACTACACTTTATATTTATATACACACACACTTTATTTATCTAACACACATACTTAGTATACACTTAAATTTTGCACACAATATATATGTACATACATAACTTCACTTTGTAATATACCTGCCTACAATTGTCATTTGTATATTGTCATTCACTGTCTACATATTTGTATTTTTTATTCTTTTATTATGTGTTTTATGTTCTGTCGCTGTCATTCTGTTGTACTGCGGAGCTTCTGTCACGAAAACAAATTCCTTGTATGTGTTAACATACCTGGCAATAAAGCTCATTCCTATTCTGATTCTGATTCTGAAATCTGCTCAAAAGCTTTTCTCTCTATTAGATAAAGCTGTTTCATTCAGTATTCAGTGCAAATCTTGCCAAACTGAAACAAGCTTATGTCTTATGAAATAAAATGTTTTCTGCAATGCTGTAAGACAGTTTTTAATGTGTTAGAAGTTATATACACAAAAACTTGTGTTAGGACTTCAATGATCAAGATTGTCAGTTTACAGCTTTCTGAGTCCAGTAATGCTGAAATAGTGTTTCTGTTCAAATGAAGTGAAATCAAGCCCAAATCTGCTCAAAAGCTTTTCTCTCTATTAGAGAAAGCTGTTTCATTCAGTATTCAGTGCAAATCTTGCCAAACTGAAACATGCTTATGTCTTATGAAATAAAATGTTTTCTGCAATGCTGTAAGACAGTTTTTAATGTGTTAGAAGTTATATACACAAAAACTAATGTTAGGACTGCAATGATCAAGATTGTCAGTTTACAGCTTTCTGAGTCCAGTAATGTTGAAATAGTGTTTCTGTTCAAATGAAGTGAAATCAAGCCCAAATCTGCTCAAAAGCTTTTCTCTCTATTAGAGAAAGCTGTTTCATTCAATATTCAGTGCAAATCTTGCCAAACTGAAACAAGCTTATGCCTTATGAAGTACAATGTTTTCTGCAATGCTGTAAGACAGTTTTTAATGTGTTAGAAGTTATATGCACAAAAACTTATGTTAGGACTTCAATGATCAAGATTGTCAGTTTACAGCTTTCTGAGTCCAGCAATGCTGAAATAGTGTTTCTGTTGAAATGAAGTGAAATCAAGCCCAAATCTGCTCAAAAGCTTTTCTCTCTATTAGATAAAGCTGTTTCATTCAGTATTCAGTGCAAATCTTGCCAAACTGAAACAAGCTTATGTCTTATGAAATAAAATGTTTTCTACAATGCTGTAAGACAGTTTTTAATGTGTTAGAAGTTATATGCACAAAAAACTTATGTTAGGACTTCAATGATCAAGATTGTCAGTTTACAGCTTTCTGAGTCCAGTAATGCTGAAATAGTGTTTCTGTTCAAATGAAGTGAAATCAAGCCCAAATCTGCTCAAAAGCTTTTCTCTCTTTAGATAAAGCTGTTTCATTCAGTATTCAGTGCAAATCTTGCCAAACTGAAACAAGCTTATGTCTTATGAAATAAAATGTTTTCTGCAATGCTGTAAGACAGTTTTTAATGTGTTAGAAGTTATATACACAAAAACTTATGTTAGGACTTCAATGATCAAGATTGTCAGTTTACAGCTTTCTGAGTCCAGTAATGTTGAAATAGTGTTTCTGTTCAAATGAAGTGAAATCAAGCCCAAATCTGCTCAAAAGCTTTTCTCTCTATTAGAGAAATGCGGTTTCATTCAGTATTCAGTGCAAATCTTGCCAAACTGAAACAAGCTTATGTCTTATGAAATGAAATGTTTTCTGCAATGCTGTAAGACAGTTTTTAATGTGTTAGAAGTTATATACACAAAAACTAATGTTAGGACTGCAATGATCAAGATGGTCAGTTTACAGCTTTCTGAGTCCAGTAATGTTGAAATAGTGTTTCTGTTCAAATGAAGTGAAATCAAGCCCAAATCTGCTCAAAAGCTTTTCTCTCTAATAGAGAATGCGGTTTCATTCAGTATTCAGTGCAAATCTTGCCAAACTGAAACAAGCTTATGTCTTATGAAATGAAATGTTTTTTTGCAGTGCTGTAAGACAGTTTTTAATGTGTTAGAAGTTATATACACAAAAACTAATGTTAGGACTTCAATGATCAAGATTGTCAGTTTACAGCTTTCTGAGTCCAGTAATGCTGAAATAGTGTTTCTGTTGAAATGAAGTGAAATCAAGCCCAAATCTGCTCAAAAGCTTTTCTCTCTATTAGATAAAGCTGTTTCATTCAGTATTCAGTGCAAATCTTGCCAAACTGAAACAAGCTTATGTCTTATGAAATAAAATGTTTTCTGCAATGCTGTAAGACAGTTTTTAATGTGTTAGAAGTTATATACACAAAAACTAATGTTAGGACTGCAATGATCAAGATTGTCAGTTTACAGCTTTCTGAGTCCAGTAATGTGAAATAGTGTTTCTGTTCAAATGAAGTGAAATCAAGCCCAAATCTGCCTCAAAAGCTTTTCTCTCTATTAGAGAAAGCTGTTTCATTCAGTATTCAGTGCAAATCTTGCCAAACTGAAACAAGCTTATGCCTTATGAAAGTACAATGTTTTCTGCAATGCTGTAAGACAGTTTTTAATGTGTTAGAAGTTATATGCACAAAAACTTATGTTAGGACTTGCAATGATCAAGATTGTCAGTTTACAGCTTTCTGAGTCCAGTAATGCTGAAATAGTGTTTCTGTTCAAATGAAGTGAAATCAAGCCCAAATCTGCTCAAAAGCTTTCTCTCTATTAGAGAAAGCTGTTTCATTCAATATTCAGTGCAAATCTTGCCAAACTGAAACATGCTTATGTCTTATGAAAGTAAAATGTTTTCTGCAATGCTGTAAGACAGTTTTTAATGTGTTAGAAGTTATATACACAAAAACTAATGTTAGGACTGCAATGATCAAGATTGTCAGTTTACAGCTTTCTGAGTCCAGCAATGCTGAAATAGTGTTTCTGTTGAAATGAAGTGAAATCAAGCCCAAATCTGCTCAAAAGCTTTTCTCTCTATTAGAGAAAGCTGTTTCATTCAATATTCAGTGCAAATCTTGCCAAACTGAAACAAGCTTATGTCTTATGAAATAAAATGTTTTCTGCAATGCTGTAAGACAGTTTTTAATGTGTTAGAAGTTATATACACAAAAACTTATGTTAGGACTTCAATGATCAAGATTGTCAGTTTACAGCTTTCTGAGTCCAGTAATGCTGAAATAGTGTTTCTGTTGAAATGAAGTGAAATCAAGCCCAAATCTGCTCAAAAGCTTTTCTCTCTATTAGATAAAGCTGTTTCATTCAGTATTCAGTGCAAATCTTGCCAAACTGAAACAAGCTTATGCCTTATGAAGTACAATGTTTTCTGCAATGCTGTAAGACAGTTTTTAATGTGTTAGAAGTTATATGCACAAAAACTTATGTTAGGACTTCAATGATCAAGATTGTCAGTTTACAGCTTTCTGAGTCCAGTAATGCTGAAATAGTGTTTCTGTTCAAATGAAGTGAAATCAAGCCCAAATCTGCTCAAAAGCTTTTCTCTCTATTAGATAAAGCTGTTTCATTCAGTATTCAGTGCAAATCTTGCCAAACTGAAACAAGCTTATGTCTTATGAAGTACAATGTTTTCTGCAATGCTGTAAGACAGTTTTTAATGTGTTAGAAGTTATATGCACAAAAACTTATGTTAGGACTTCAATGATCAAGATTGTCAGTTTACAGCTTTCTGAGTCCAGTAATGCTGAAATAGTGTTTCTGTTGAAATGAAGTGAAATCAAGCCCAAATCTGCTCAAAAGCTTTTCTCTCTATTAGATAAAGCTGTTTCATTCAGTATTCAGTGCAAATCTTGCCAAACTGAAACAAGCTTATGCCTTATGAAGTACAATGTTTTCTGCAATGCTGTAAGACAGTTTTTAATGTGTTAGAAGTTATATGCACAAAAACTTATGTTAGGACTTCAATGATCAAGATTGTCAGTTTACAGCTTTCTGAGTCCAGTAATGCTGAAATAGTGTTTCTGTTCAAATGAAGTGAAATCAAGCCCAAATTTGCTCAAAAGCTTTTCTCTCTATTAGAGAAAGCTGTTTCATTCAATATTCAGTGCAAATCTTGCCAAACTGAAACAAGCTTATGCCTTATGAAGTACAATGTTTTCTGCAATGCTTTAAGACAGTTTTTAATGTGTTAGAAGTTATATGCACAAAAACTTATGTTAGGACTTCAATGATCAAGATTGTCAGTTTACAGCTTTCTGAGTCCAGCAATGCTGAAATAGTGTTTCTGTTCAAATGAAGTGAAATCAAGCCCAAATCTGCTCAAAAGCTTTTCTCTCTAATAGAGAATGCGGTTTCATTCAGTATTCAGTGCAAATCTTGCCAAACTGAAACAAGCTTATGTTTTATGAAATGAAATGTTTTTTGCAGTGCTGTAAGACAGTTTTTAATGTGTTAGAAGTTATATACACAAAAACTAATGTTAGGACTTCAATGATCAAGATTGTCAGTTTACAGCTTTCTGAGTCCAGTAATGCTGAAATAGTGTTTCTGTTGAAATGAAGTGAAATCAAGCCCAAATTCACGGAAACCTGGCTGAATGACACCATACCGGACAGCGCGCTCCATCTGCCGGGATTTCAGGCTGTTTAGAGCGGATCCGTGAATCAGAATCCACTGGGAAATCGCGCGGCGGCGGGACATGCTTTTACATCAATGAACGGTGCGTGTACAGATGTAACTGTGTTAAAGAAGACATGCTGCTCAAATCTCGAAACACTCTTCATTAACTGCAAGCCGTTCTATTCGCCGCGGGAGTTTCACTCGTTCATTCTGGTGAGTGTTTACATCCATCCTCAAGCGCATGTGAGCTCAGCTTTACAGAAACTCGCTGATCAGATCACAGAGACAGAACAACAACACCCTGACTCTGTTTTAATCATTCTCGGGGACTTTAATAAAGCCATTCTGTCCCGGTGAACTGCCAAAATACAGACAGCATGTTACATGTCCCACAAGAGACAGTAATATATTGGATCACTGTTACACCACAATAAAGGATGCATTTCACTCTGTTCCACGAGCAGCTTTGGGACGTTCTGATCACCTTCTGGTTCATCTTATACCGTCCTACAGGCAGAAAACTAAAAATCAGCTAAACCTGTATCAAGGACTGTAAAAAGATGGACTAATGAAGCAGAGCAGGATTTACAATCTTGTTTTGACCTCACTGATTGGAGTGTTTTTGAAGCTGCTGCCACCGATCTGGATGAACTCACAGAGACCGTAACATCATATATCAGTTTCTGTGAGGATATGTGTATTTCCTACAAAGACTCAACTAATTTACAATAATGACAAACCGTGGTTCACTGCAAAACTCAGACAGCTCCGTCAGGCCAAAGAAGATGCTTACGTGAAGGGGGACAATGTCTTGTATAAACAGGCTAAATACACATTGGAAAAGGAGATCAAAGTGGCAAAGAGGAATTATTCTGAAAAAATAAGGACTCAGTTCACTTCCAACGACTCCGCATCAGTGTGGAAAAGTCTAAAGAAGATCACCAATTACAAGACACCACCCCCCAGCACCGTAGAGAATCAACGACTGGCAGACGATCTGAACGAGTTTTACTGCAGGTTTGAAAGAACACCCATCACCTGCCCTGAACGCCTCCCCCACACAACCATTCACACCCTTCACAACTCCTGCAACCAGCCCTGAATGCCTCTCCAAACTACCGTTCACACCATTAACAGCTCCTGCAACCCATCCTGAACACCTCTCCAATCAAGCACTCTCACCATTCTCACCTCCTGCATCCCCCCTCTCCCCCACACCTGCAATTCAGATCAGCGAGGATGCGGTGCGCCAGGTCTTCCGGAAGCAGAAAAGGAAAAAAGCACCAGGCCCAGATTGTGTTACACCAGCCTGTCTGAAATCCTGTGCTGACCAGCTGGCCCCCATCTTCACACAGATCTTCAACAGATCGCTGGAGCTGTGCGAAGTCCCTTCATGCCTCAAACGTTCCACCATCATCCCCATCCCTAAGAAACCCAAAATTACAGGACTAAATGACTACAGGCCTGTGGCTCTAACGTCTGTAGTCATGAAGTCATTTGAAAAACTGGTGCTGGCCCACCTGAAGGACATCACTGGACCCTTGCTGGATCCTCTTCAGTTTGCCTACAGAGCAAACAGGTCTGTGGACGATGCAGTAAACATTGGACTGCATTATGTTCTGCAACACCTAGACAGACCGGGGACTTATGTGAGGATCCTGTTTGTGGACTTCAGCTCGGCCTTCAACACGATCATCCCAAACCTCCTCCTGCCCAAACTAAATCAGCTCTCCCGTGCCCACCTCCGTCTGTCAGTGGATCAACAGCTTCCTGACAGACAGGCAGCAGCTAGTGAGGCTGGGAAAATACACATCCAGCACCCCGTACAATCAGCACCGGAGCTCCCCAGGGCTGTGTTCTCTCCCCACTGCTCTTCTCCCTGTACACCAACGATTGCACATCTAAGGACCCCTCTGTCAAGCTCCTGAAGTTTGCAGATGACACCACACTCATTGGCCTCATTCAGGACGGTGACGAGTCTGCTTACAGACAGGAGGTAAAAAGAGCTGGCTGTCTGGTGCAGTCTCAACAACCTGGAGCTTAACACGCTCAAAACAGTGGAGATGATCGTGGACTTCAGGAGAAACCCCCCTGCACTCCCCCACTCACCATCAATGAACAGCCCTGTGACTGCAGTGGAGTCATTCAGGTTCCTGGGAACCACCATCTCTCAGGACCTGAAGTGGGACATTCACATTGACTCCATCGTAAAAAAGGCCCAGCAGAGGTTGTACTTTCTCCGCCAGCTGAGGAAGTTAAACCATGCCACAGGAGCTGCTGAAACAGTTCTACTCCACGATCATTGAATCCATCCTCTGCACTTCAGTAACTGTCTGGTTCAGCTCAGCTTCTAAATCTGACCTCAGGAGACTACAGAGGGTAGTCCGGACTGCTGAGCGGAATCATCGGTTCAACTCTCCCCATCTATTCAAGAACTGTACTTATCCAGAGTGAGAAAAGGGGCTGTCAAAAATCACTCTGGACCCCTCACATCCAGCACACTCCCTCTTTGAACTGTTGCCATACTGGTCGACGCTTACAGAGCACTGAGCACTAGAACGACCAGACACAGGACCAGTTTCTTCCCTCAGGCAATCCATCTTATGAAACAGCTGACAATAATGGCGAACACACTACACTTTATATTTATATACACACCACACTTTATTTATCTAACACACATACTTAGTATACACTTAAATTATTGCACACAATATATATGTACATACATTAACTTCACTTTGTAATATACCTGCCTACAATTGTCATTTGTATATTGTCATTTCACATGTCTACATATTTGTATTTTTTTATTCTTTTATTATGTGTTTTATGTTCTGTCGCTGTCATTTCTGTTGTACTGCGGAGCTTCTGTCACGAAAACAAATTCCTTGTATGTGTTAACATACCTGGCAATAAAGCTCATTCCTATTCTGATTCTGATTCTGAAATCTGCTCAAAAGCTTTTCTCTCTATTAGATAAAGCTGTTTCATTCAGTATTCAGTGCAAATCTTGCCAAACTGAAAACACAAGCTTATGTCTTATGAATAAAATGTTTTCTGCAATTGCTGTAAGGACAGTTTTTAATGTGTTAGAAGTTATATACACAAAAACTTGTGTAGGACTTCAATGATCAAGATTGTCAGTTTACAGCTTTCTGAGTCCAGTAATGCTGAAATAGTGTTTCTGTTCAAATGAAGTGAAATCAAGCCCAAATCTGCTCAAAAGCTTTTCTCTCTATTAGAGAAAGCTGTTTCATTCAGTATTCAGTGCAAATCTTGCCAAACTGAAACATGCTTATGTCTTATGAAATAAAATGTTTTCTGCATGCTGTAAGACAGTTTTTAATGTGTTAGAAGTTAATATATACACAAAAACTAATGTCTAGGACTGCAATGATCAAGATTGTCAGTTTACAGCTTTCTGAGTCCAGTAATGTTGAAATAGTGTTTTCTGTTCAAATGAAGTGACAATCAAGCCCCAAATCTGCTCAAAAGCTTTTCTCTCTATTAGAATAAAGCTGTTTCATTCAGTAATTCAGTGCAAATCTTGCCAAACTGAAACAAGCTTATGCCTTATGAAGTACAATGTTTTCTGCAATGCTGTAAGACAGTTTTTAATGTGTTAGAAGTTATATGCACAAAAACTTATGTTAGGACTTCAATGAATCAAGATTGTCAGTTTTACAAGCTTTCTGAGTCCAGTAATGCTGAAATAGTGTTTCTGTTCAAAAATGAATGAAATTCAAGCCCCAAATCTGCTCAAAAGCTTTTCTCTCTATTAGAGAAAGCTGTTTCATTCAGTATTCAGTGCAAAATCTTGCCAAACTGAAACTTGCTTATGTCTATGAAATAAAATGTTTTTCTGCAAATGCCTGTAAGACAGTTTTTAAATGTGTTAGAAGTTATATACACAAAAACTAATGTTAGGACTGCAATGATCAAGATTGTCAGTTACAGCTTTCTGAGTCCAGTAATGTTGAAATAGTGTTTCTGTTCAAATGAAGTGAAATCCAAAGCCCCAAATCTGCTCAAAAGCTTTTCTCTCTATTAGAGAAAGCTGTTTCATTCAGTATTCAGTGCAATCTTCTGGCCAAACTGAAACATGCTTATGTCTTATGAATAACAGGTGTTTTCTGCAATGCTGGTAAGACAGTTTTTAATGTGTTAGAAGTTATATACACAAAAACTAATGTTAGGACTGCAATGATCAAGATTGTCAGTTTACAGCTTTCTGAGTCCAGTAATGTTGAAATAGTGTTTCTGTTCAAATGAAGTGAAATCAAGCCCAAATCTGCTCAAAAGCTTTTCTCTCTATTAGAGAAAGCTGTTTCATTCAATATTCAGTGCAAATCTTGCCAAACTGAAACAAGCTTATGCCTTATGAAGTACAATGTTTTCTGCAATGCTGTAAGACAGTTTTTAATGTGTTAGAAGTTATATGCACAAAAACTTATGTTAGGACTTCAATGATCAAGATTGTCAGTTTACAGCTTTCTGAGTCCAGCAATGCTGAAATAGTGTTTCTGTTCAAATGAAGTGAAATCAAGCCCAAATCTGCTCAAAAGCTTTTCTCTCTAATAGAGAATGCGGTTTCATTCAGTATTCAGTGCAAATCTTGCCAAACTGAAACAAGCTTATGTTTTATGAAATGAAATGTTTTTTTGCAGTGCTGTAAGACAGTTTTTAATGTGTTAGAAGTTATATACACAAAAACTAATGTTAGGACTTCAATGATCAAGATTGTCAGTTTACAGCTTTCTGAGTCCAGTAATGCTGAAATAGTGTTTCTGTTGAAATGAAGTGAAATCAAGCCCAAATTCACGGAAACCTGGCTGAATGACACCATACCGGACAGCGCGCTCCATCTGCCGGGATTTCAGCTGTTTAGAGCGGATCGTGAATCAGAATCCACTGGGAAATCGCGCGGCGGCGGGACATGCTTTTACATCAATGAACGGTGGTGTACAGATGTAACTGTGTTAAAGAAGACATGCTGCTCAAATCTCGAAACACTCTTCATTAACTGCAAGCCGTTCTATTCGCCGCGGGAGTTTCACTCGTTCATTCTGGTGAGTGTTTACATCCATCCTCAAGCGCATGTGAGCTCAGCTTTACAGAAACTCGCTGATCAGATCACAGAGACAGAACAACAACACCCTGACTCTGTTTTAATCATTCTCGGGGACTTTAATAAAACCATTCTGTCCCGTGAACTGCCAAAATACAGACAGCATGTTACATGTCCCACAAGAGACAGTAATATATTGGATCACTGTTACACCACAATAAAGGATGCATTTCACTCTGTTCCACGAGCAGCTTTGGGACGTTCTGATCACCTTCTGGTTCATCTTATACCGTCCTACAGGCAGAAACTAAAATCAGCTAAACCTGTATCAAGGACTGTAAAAAGATGGACTAATGAAGCAGAGCAGGATTTACAATCTTGTTTTGACCTCACTGATTGGAGTGTTTTTGAAGCTGCTGCCACCGATCTGGATGAACTCACAGAGACCGTAACATCATATATCAGTTTCTGTGAGGATATGTGTATTCCTACAAAGACTCAACTAATTTACAATAATGACAAACCGTGGTTCACTGCAAAACTCAGACAGCTCCGTCAGGCCAAAGAAGATGCTTACGTGAAGGGGGACAATGTCTTGTATAAACAGGCTAAATACACATTGGAAAAGGAGATCAAAGTGGCAAAGAGGAATTATTCTGAAAAATAAGGACTCAGTTCACTTCCAACGACTCCGCATCAGTGTGGAAAAGTCTAAAGAAGATCACCAATTACAAGACACCACCCCCCAGCACCGTAGAGAATCAACGACTGGCAGACGATCTGAACGAGTTTTACTGCAGGTTTGAAAGAACACCCATCACCTGCCCTGAACGCCTCCCCACACAACCATTCACACCCTTCACAACTCCTGCAACCAGCCCTGAATGCCTCTCCAAAACTACCGTTCACACCATTAACAGCTCTGCAACCCATCCTGAACACCTCTCCAATCAAGCACTCTCACCATTCTCACCTCCTGCATCCCCCTCTCCCCCACACCTGCAATTCAGATCAGCGAGGATGCGGTGCGCCAGGTCTTCCGGAAGCAGAAAAGGAAAAAAGCACCAGGCCCAGATTGTGTTACACCAGCCTGTCTGAAATCCTGTGCTGACCAGCTGGCCCCCATCTTCACACAGATCTTCAACAGATCGCTGGAGCTGTGCGAAGTCCCTTCATGCCTCAAACGTTCCACCATCATCCCCATCCTAAGAAACCCAAAATTACAGGACTAAATGACTACAGGCCTGTGGCTCTAACGTCTGTAGTCATGAAGTCATTTGAAAAACTGTGCTGGCCCACCTGAAGGACATCACTGGACCCTTGCTGGATCCTCTTCAGTTTGCCTACAGAGCAAACAGGTCTGTGGACGATGCAGTAAACATTGGACTGCATTATGTTCTGCAACACCTAGACAGACCGGGGACTTATGTGAGGATCCTGTTTGTGGACTTCAGCTCGGCCTTCAACACGATCATCCCAAACCTCCTCCTGCCCAAACTAAATCAGCTCTCCGTGCCCACCTCCGTCTGTCAGTGGATCAACAGCTTCCTGACAGACAGGCAGCAGCTAGTGAGGCTGGGAAAATACACATCCAGCACCCGTACAATCAGCACCGGAGCTCCCCAGGGCTGTGTTCTCTCCCCACTGCTCTTCTCCCTGTACACCAACGATTGCACATCTAAGGACCCCTCTGTCAAGCTCCTGAAGTTTGCAGATGACACCACACTCATCGGCCTCATTCAGGACGGTGACGAGTCTGCTTACAGACAGGAGGTAAAAGAGCTGGCTGTCTGGTGCAGTCTCAACAACCTGGAGCTTAACACGCTCAAAACAGTGGAGATGATCGTGGACTTCAGGAGAAACCCCCTGCACTCCCCCCACTCACCATCATGAACAGCCCTGTGACTGCAGTGGAGTCATTCAGGTTCCTGGGAACCACCATCTCTCAGGACCTGAAGTGGGACATTCACATTGACTCCATCGTAAAAAAGGCCCAGCAGAGGTTGTACTTTCTCCGCCAGCTGAGGAAGTTTAACCTGCCACAGGAGCTGCTGAAACAGTTCTACTCCACCATCATTGAATCCATCCTCTGCACTTCAGTAACTGTCTGGTTCAGCTCAGCTTCTAAATCTGACCTCAGAAGACTACAGAGGTAGTCCGGACTGCTGAGCGAATCATCGGTTCAACTCTCCCATCTATTCAAGAACTGTACTTATCCAGAGTGAGAAAAAGGGCTGTCAAAATCACTCTGGACCCCTCACATCCACACTCCTCTTTGAACTGTTGCCATCTGGTCGACGCTACAGAGCACTGAGCACTAGAACGACCAGACACAGGACCAGTTTCTTCCTCAGGCAATCCATCTTATGAACAGCTGATAATAATGGCGAACACACTACACTTTATATTTATTACACACACACTTTATTTATCTAACACACATACTTAGTATACACTTAAATTTTGCACACAATATATATGTACATACATAACTTCACTTTGTAATATACCTGCCTACAATTGTCATTTGTATATTGTCATTCACTGTCTACATATTTGTATTTTTTATTCTTTTATTATGTGTTTTATGTTCTGTCGCTGTCATTCTGTTGTACTGCGGAGCTTCTGTCACGAAAACAAATTCCTCGTATGTGTAAACATACCTGGCAATAAAGCTCATTCTGATTCTGATTCTGATTCTGAAATCGTGCTCAAAAGCCTTTTCTCTCTATTTAGATAAAGCTGTTTCATTCAGTATTCAGTGCAATTTCTTGCCAAACTGAAACAAGCTTATGTCTTAATGAAATAAAATGTTTTCTGCAATGCTGTAAGAAGTTTTTAATGTGTTAGAAGTTATATACACAGAAACTTGTGTTAGGACTTCAATGATCAAAGATTGTCAGTTTACAGCTTTCTGAGTCCAGTAATGCTGAAAATAGTGTTTCTGTTCAAATGAAGTGAAATCAAGCCCAAATCTGCTCAAAAGCTTTTCTCTCTATTAGAGAAAGCTGTTTCATTCAGTATTCAGTGCAAATCTTGCAAACTGAAACATGCTTATGTCTTATGAAATAAAGTTTTCTGCAATGCTGTAAGACAGTTTTTAATGTGTTAGAAGTTATATACACACAAAACTAATGTTAGGACTGCAATGATCAAGATTGTCAGTTTAACAGCTTTCTGAGTCCAGTAATGTTGAAATAGTG
>NW_020527037.1:0-29092 GCF_003368295.1 Carassius auratus | reverse complement strand
AGTAAACAGTTTCACCCAAATTTAATTTGTCTTTTAATTTATCAAATTTAAACACATTTTATGTTTGGTAAATAAGGGGATTTGCTATTAAAATTAAAACATGGAAGAAATATTGAGATTATTTTTTTTTTTAAATAAAGTTTTTTATTTTTTTGCAACAGTGGTAGCAGTATCACATACGTTTTACTAAATAATAGTAATATTTCTAGCACAATGCCCTTATGTAAAAATTTTCTTTTAGGCCTAATGAATTGCATATTTGTCATTTTGAAATTGCTATTTGCGCATTAGCTCCGCCCACTACCGGGAGAAACCGGTATGTCTTCTGCTTTTTCGAAAATGAATATGAATAATTCTAAATGAACTCCATTATTTTGACAGGAGAAGACAACAGATGCTGAAATTAATGCAAGCGTCATGCGCTTCAGTCTATGTAGTAAATAAACCAGCACGTCTCTGCCATTCATTAATTCACACAGAGACGCGCAGAACACGGATTCATATTTCAAGCAACTTTTGCGGCTTAACATTTACAGATACTGGTCCATATGGAGATTTGATTTGATTAATTTATGCTTTCACAAATTCCATGACTTTCCATATTAAAATGTAAGTTCATTTACATGACTGGATTTTGAGATTCCGTACTCGTTTTCTGCTTCGCGGAAATCATAGCGCTGTATGCGTCAAGAACCGGGTTTGAACGGGACCTCGGTACTACCGGTCGTTAACCCAGCTATTAGAAAACTTGCATTTGTCCATGAAGACGACGATGGTTGTCCAGTCGTTGAAGATATGCCTTGAAGCAAGTCTAAAATAAAACGTAAGCCAGCCACTTCTGTTGAGCGCACAGTGTTCTGAGATGATGCCGAGCGACCACTGAATATGACGTCAGCATCAAACATACGTTGAGACGGAGACGGAAGATCTTTGATTATGTGCCCAGATATGCTAAAGCCCATATAAACGAACTAACACGAACGCAGATAGAATTTCAATCAGAATAAGACACCTGATAGTCTGGAAAAAATAATACCTAATTTGGAAAAAAATAATACCTCTGAGACCACATTTAACACTTTTAATGGCCTTAAATTTGACCATTTTGATTTATCACTTTTTAATACTTTTTAAAACCCCGCGGACACCCTGAAAAAGAACAAAAATCTGAAAAAGACTCAGAATTCAGAATGATAATCAAAATCAAAATGTAGATAGAGTCAATCAACACCTCAAAGCTTGACTGTAATTATAACCTCTTCGTTGATCATTTTATTATTATTCCATAACGATACAGTTTTGATGCGGTTTCATGTCAGATGATCGTGTTACATGTGTTAGTATCTGGTGTTTCTTTTTTCCTCTTCACTTTTTCTCTTCATGCAGAAGATGTGTACTAGCGCCCTCTACTGTGTAATAATGAAAACACAGATTCTAGGAGTATAGCTCAAATATATTTAGACTTTTTGTAAGTATAAGTCAAGTATACTTAAATGTCATTTTAGGTATATTCATGAGGAGTACAAAAAGCCCATTTCTGAGAACTACATAAGAAGTAAACTAAAAGCAGACTCTTTTTTTAGTTTAAAAGAAGTATACTTATAGCACACTTGAATAATCATACTTTTCGTAAGGGAAAGGGTGTTTCATTAGACGCCACCCGACAGGGGGTATTGTAGGCACAGTCTTATTTAGCAAGGGATCAGTTATTTGAGAACAGTAGTTGTTAGTGGTATATGGTGTGTCAGGAAGCTTATTTACCTGCTGTTATTCTCATTAACATGTGTCTGCTTGCAGTGGACAGGTCGATGAGTATTATCCAAACAAGTTCATCCAGAGAGATGACACTGACCGCTTCTACGTCCTCAACACACTCTTCAACCTCTCAGGTACAGTGACACTTTTACATCCATGTGTGAAAGGATCACTGATTTTTGTTAACTAGATTTGTCCCTCTCCTTCTCTCAGAGACGTATCTTTATGCGTGCCTGGTTGACTTCTTCACCAAAAGCACCAGATATAAAAAGTGAGTCAATTATTCTTTATGATTGCAAGAGTTATGGCTTTTTTACAGCTTCACTGTCTCTCAGTCATGTGGATGATATTCATAATTGGCACGTAATGATCACCCTATAAATAAGTATAAATAATAAATCAGATGACAGGAGGTATATAATAAATTATGACCAGTTTTTTTTTTCAGACAAATTTTGATCATGCCGCGTCCTAGCGAAAAACTGCTATCCCTGATGCTTTCATTTGGAAACTTAAAATATATTAAGTCTCCACGATCTTTCTCTCCCATTTAGTTGCCAGAAAGGGTTCAAACACGGTGACTTGTTCATGTCACACAGAAGCATGTTTCAGGACGTGAGGGATGCCATGGATCACCTTCACGACACCGTAACCATTTTTATATTGACTAAATGCATGATTTTACTAACCCTCTTGTGAAAGAATTTAGAGGCTAGCAATGGAAAGCTAGCTCTGAAAGCATAAGATCTCATCCTCCGTGCAAATCACTCTCCATGGAAACAAGCACAAGCAGAGCAGAGGATAACCAGAACATTATATGTGACCAGTGTTAATTTTGACACGAAATTTTAATTTAGTTTTAGTCTTAGTCTTTTGACTATAATTCTTTTTAGTTTTAGTCAAGTTTTAGTCATCTGATTTGTTTTAATTTTAGTCTTATTTTAGTCGACTAAAATTGCTTGGTATTTTAGTCGACTAAAATAAGACTAAAATCAATAACAGATTTACTAGACAATTTTTTACAGCTGGTATAGGAAACAAACTTAACCAAAATATATAAAACACAAATTCAACTTTATTTCAACACAACTGTGTCTTTATTTCGATTCAAAAGCTTTTATGCAGCAACAAACACTGTCATGATAATGTAAACAATAACTAGCTGCCAATTGACCATCAATAAAAGAAAAATAACGTTAGGTCCAGGACCTTAAAGCTTACAACTGAGCTGAACAATAAGTGCATACATTTAAAGTAAATATTTAATAAGTTGGCAGCTAGGTGGATAAAAAAAGTAAAGTGTAGTATTCATTTGTCTAGCAATATTGTATGTTTTAAATACTACAATATTGCTAGATTTGTATGTATAATGATAGGATGTGAACATTCATGTTTCACATGACTAATATAGAAATATTTGTGATATTGTCAACAAGTAGAACATTATACAATATACTAAACATTAGTATTAATCAAATGTATTTATCATGATATAACGTATTAGTATTGTGCTCGCATCTAATTTGAAGAAGGGGCTATTTTACAGTACTTTTCAGTTCGTAATATTTAATGCTACAACATCTACGCACTGCACTATTCCAATTTTGCTTAGCTCAATAAACAAAAGAACATCGTTGTAAAATTACATTTGAGAAAATGTCCGGGTGGCTCGTCTGTAAATGTCTTTTCAAATTGGTGGTGTTCTTGCCACGAATGAGCGCTCTGCGTGCTTTACACTTTGTTTTGTTTTGTTCGTCGTCAAACGTGAAGTGAGCTGTGGACATTTTATCGCTCTTTTAGACAGTAGGGACTTTAAGCAACAGCTGCGAATGGAACGGCTACAGCGACCGGAAGTTCGCCGTCACACCGCTGTAGCCAAGAACGTAAAAGTCACTAAGCAACGGTAAAACAGAACAGCGCAACGCAGCATTAATTCATTTATTGAGATCCAAAAAAATATATAATTTAAAAAAGCAAGAGAAGGATTGCTTTTGGCGTTAAATGACAATCTTTTGTCAGAAGAGGAGTTTTTAATATTGTATGATGTAAATAAGTCTAAAAACATAACATTTATTTACCTAACCTCTCACGTTGTAGCGACTCTGGCAAATCAGCTGTTCTCCCGTAGTAGACCGTTAAATTAGAACGTCACAAAGTAGCAGTTAAATTCGCGCAGGCGCAAATACAACGCCAGAATGGCGTTGCCGTTCCACCAGAGGCTGTTGCTTAAAGTCCCTATCACCTCTTCGAATGCCAACTTCCCGGGAGCTCATAAAAACTGAAAACCTTCGTTTCACGTCTCAATAAGTCAGGCTCTGATTGGTTCTCTTCTCTCATGCAGTCTGTTCTGTTTTGCCGGTTCTTTTGCTCATTCCTCGCATCTCTCCCGTCTGCTGATTTGATTTTCGTCACAGTCTATTTTCGTCTCGTCCTTTATTCGTTGACGATAATGTCAATCAATTTAGTCATAGTTTTAGTCTCCATCAGTGCCTTCTATTTTAGTTTTCGTTTCGTTTTCGTCGGCAAAAATATATTCGTGACGAAAATAATGACGAAAATATTTAGTCAACGAAATTAACACTGTATGTGACCCCGGACCACTAAACCAGTCACAGGTTGCTGGGGTATATTTGAGGCGACAGCCAACCATTGTATGGGTCAAAATTATTGATTTTTCTTTTATGCCAAAAATCATTAGGACATGAAATAAATATCATGTTTCATGAAGATATTTTGTAAATTTCCTACCGTAAATATATCAAAACAATTTTTTTTTATTAGTGATATGCATTGCTAAGAACTTCATTTGGACAACTTTAAAGGCAACTTTCTCAATATTTTTACTATTTATTTATATAGGCAGTTATGACAGCTTACAGTAGCCTTCAGACTGAGAGATTTGATTGGATGAACATTTTATGGTCCTGTGCCCTCCACTTATATTGTTATCGGGATGTGAAGACAACCAGCATAATAATAAAAAAATTGTTTTTGACTAAATCAAAAACTGACCGACCCTGCATTTAAAAGCAAAATATAATCATCCCATCCGATGTGTGTGTTTCACACGACGTCATTGTTATTTTTGTCCCATAGGGCACGCTGAAGGAAAGAACACTGAAGAACCTGGACATGTATGTGATTAAAGATGTAAGTGTTCATTTTTTGTCTTGAGAGAAAATCCTGTTTGTTAATCATTATTATTGCTATGATTGATTATAGGCATTTGTATATGGCTTAAAAAGACTGATTCATATACATATTTTATCTAGCCACGTCTTCCCGTGTTTCTGAGCCGCATCAAAGAGTTTGCCAAAGTGTTTCTGGCCACCAACAGCGACTTCAATTACACCGAGGTAAAGAGAGCACCAGACCGAGAGAAATAATTGAAACTGCCTCTGACAGGCTGCATATCACTGCACTCCATCATTACTATTCAGAATCACATTTGAATGACACTGTATCATATCTTTTCTCAAATTAGGCGATTATGAAATACTTACTGGACTTTCCGTCTGGCTCTAAGGTGAGCAGCGTGATCCCTCTGTAACTGAGACAAACGCCAGTGTTTAGTGTTGACTGCTTATGGCTCTGCTTGATCACACACATAAAGATGTTCAGACTCTGAAATGACTCGTGTTGTCTAGAACCCCAAGAAACCGTGGCGCTCCTACTTTGATCTGGTGGTGGTGGACACGAGGAAGCCCATGTTCTTCGCAGGGGGGACAGTGTTACGACAGGTAGACACGGTGAGTTCATGTTGTGCACTGCTACCATATACAGAGAAAGCATTTATTCAGGTTTTTGATCATTTTGAATGTAAAAAAGCTATTGTATATGATTATTTAATGACACTGAGAATATGAATCTGAAGCCTGTCAAGAACATACTTATTTGACCTCAAAACCAGAAAATGAAAACATTTATAAGCAAAGTCCATTTCTCTTTGCAGCGAGTTGAAGTGTTTTCTCAATAACATAAATCCTACCATTATGTTAAAAATACTATCAACTAATATTATGTTATAGAAATATGTTGATTATGATTAAATTGTGTTCATCAAGAAAAGATGATATAGTTGATATATGTCATAATAATGGTCTAAATATAATGAATTCTTATATTATAAAATCTTATTCTGTTATAAAATAATACAAATATTTGTGGGGTGACATGAAACCTAGACATTTAACAATATTTACAGCTTCTTTTTTTTGTGAAAATAGCAATAATAATATTTTTTGAAATAAATATTCAACAAGAAACATTGTTCTAAAGTGACAGAAAATACCTTTAGAATGTTACAAAAGCTTTCTATTTCATATAAATGCTGTTATTTTTTTTACTTTCTATTATCAAGAATCCAAAATAGTGCTGCACAGTTTCTACAAAAATATAAAGCAGTGTAATTATTCATAACAGTAATAATAATACTAAAAAGTGGCTCTTCGTCATCAAATCAGCGTATCAGAATGATTTCTGAAGGATCATGTGACACTGAAGAAAATTCAGCTTTACATCACAGGAATAAATTACATGTTAAAATATATTCAAATAAAAAGCTGTTATTTTCAATCAAAATAATATTAAACAATAATACCGAATTTTTAATCAACTAAACACAGCCTTAATTAAAAAACAACAACCCCAAAAGCTGAACTGTGGTACATAAGTAACATTGTACACTGTATTATTTCCTAAACATTGAGTCTCTTTGAGTCTAGTGAAGTATTTGAGAGACTCCTTCTGTTGTAGGACACGGGGAAGCTGCGTATCGGCACATACACTGGAGAGCTTCAGCATGGGACGGTGTACTCAGGAGGTACTCCACGTTCTCCTCATCATCTGTTCGCTAAGCTTGCATGAAGGCACTCCTTTGGCTCATGTCAGTTCTCCTGGTTCAACCCTTTTCTTAGGATCGTCTGATATCGTGTGTGATTTGCTGGATGTTAAGGGGAAAGACATCCTCTATGTGGGGGATCACATCTTTGGCGATATCCTCAAGTCAAAGAAACGTCAAGGCTGGAAGACGTTCCTGGTGGTTCCTGAGCTTGTGAAGGAGCTGCACGTTTGGGCCGACAAAGCCAGTGAGTCTGAGCTCAGCTAATTAAGTAATAGTCCCTTATTTGGTAGAGAATGGATAAAAATACTGTCTCGTGTCTGTCTTTTTCTAGGCATGTTTGAGGAGTTAAAACATCTTGACATCTTCCTTGCAGAATTATATCAGTGAGTATGACTTTAGTGTTATCAGTTACCGAGTGCAATACTTGACATGATCGAGAGATGGCGCTAGAGCACTGCTCTTTAGTTTATATTAATTACCTTTTTATTTTTATTATAGGAAATGTATTCTATATTATATCATATTGGCTTTAATTTTATAATATGTTGATATTTCAGATTTTTCACGTATTTTGTCTCTTTGCAAACTTTTTTTTTTTTTTTTTTTTTATGGACTGAAAAAACCTGAAATGCACATAAGCAAACACACATCAAACGAACGTCTCAGCTGACCTCTCGTTCTGTCCCATCAGGCATTTAGACAGTGGAAATCAAGAGTGCCCAGATATCAGTGCGATTCAGAAAAGGATAAAGGTAAACTTCAGGGATCATCTCATACGTTTTCGCATCCGATTCGTTCTTCGTGCAACACATGCAGAGTTTTGTGTCTATACACTATATAGCCATCTCTTAAAGTGACAGAACTGTTGTTCTAAAGCTGTTCGTTTGTGTTTCAGATGGTGACGTATGGCATGGATCTGTGCTATGGGAAAATGGGCAGTCTTTTACGCTGTGGCTCCACAAAAACCCTCTTTGCCAGTCAGTTACTGCGCTATGCTGATATTTACTCAACCTGCTGCCTCAACCTCCTGAACTACCCCTTCAGCTTCCTCTTCAGAGCCCCTCTTGTCCTGGTAAGCTTGTCCTAGACTGGAATCTAATAGTTTGTAGTAATTATTAATATTTAAGAAACTGAGCAGGTGCTGGTGTTTTCTAAGTGTTTTGTTTGGATCTGCAGCTGCCACACGAGGCCGCAGTGGAGTCTCAGATGAAAGAGCAGATCCCAGAGCTGTCCGAGCACATGCTCAGATCCACCAGCATCAAGGCATTCTTCATTCTAATCACTACGTTATACATTTAGACACCTAAGCATCAATTATTATTTTATTAAGTTTAGTTTTAAATTGATATATTTCTAAATATTAAAATGATTTACGTTATCATTGCATCTTTCCCACACAGCGGCAGTGTGAGTGTGACGGCAGTGACTGTGGACGAGATGATAATTGTGCCCGAAATAACCCAGCTACATCTACAGAGACATGAGGACTCATTTTTTTTTCTTAACTGCTGTAAATATGAACATTTTATTTAGTGTGCATGTTTCACTTTTACAGTTTCAGTTCCTGTGTATTGTTTGGTTGATTTATTAGCTTGAGTGATATTCCACTTCTGGCCGATGATTGTGATTGAACAGAACTTTTTCTGTGATGTTACTGATGCATCCCAAGCTTTTGTGTTGTTTTTTGTAAAGCAAGAGTAAAATCTTTATTTAACCATTTTATTAAACTTTTATATTCTGTGTATTTAATTAAGAAGTATTTAAGTATTTAGTATTTTACATGTAGGCCTAAAAGACATCAGTGCATTCATCTGGTTTTGCAGGATTTTGAGGTCTCATTGGTCAAATTATGTTTATTTTTGCATTTGTTTATCATATCTCCTCACATGTGACTGATTCCTATACAATAATGCAGGGAAATGTGAATATAGTAACTTAAATTAGTAACTTTTAAAAATGTTTCTGTGTTCTGCTATTTATGTATTTACTATTTTTCATAAGCATATTGAAATTAAATATTAGAGTGCTTTATTTTAGACTTCTTCTCTTGTCATTTATTTCCAACTTAACTGAACCCATAAGACTAACGCGTGTTCGTTTACCAAATTAGTTGGTTCCTGCATTGGGAGCCTTTTAAATCTTATCGAAATACGTTTGATTTCACAAATAGACCCTAGAGGATACGTAACGGTATTAAAACGGCACATTTATATAAAAACCTGTGATTAAGTGAGGGGAAAAACGTTTATTTGGAGACGTGTGAATGAATCAACAAACGGACATCTTCAGGAAAGTCTCCGTAAGATGGCGGCAAAGACTGTGTGCACTCGACTTGACTGGAGGCCTTTCCTTTAATGATAATCAGCTTCTGTTAGAGCATAATTGTTAAATTAGACTGTTTATCTCGACTTTGTATAAAGGGTAAACACCTCTTTTATAGCCTAATATAAGGTACCGCTACTGTGTTCGTACACTAAGATCACGCGCTAATTTGTGGGTTTTTTTTCCGTTGTGCCAAACAATTTTAACCTGAGAGAGAGCAAAGAGAACCTGGATAAAAGTATTTTTTCCACAAGGACCATAAAACAATATTATAAATCACCAGAATAACATTTATTACCACAGATATCGATACGTACGCTGATTATCATAAAAGCACACTGTTAGACTTTACAAGGGTTTTTTACAGTTGCCAGTAAGTTACTGTATTTGAGATTTACAGTACAGGTACCGCATTTTAGTTTTACAGTAACTACATGTTACTGTAATCATGTTTTACAGTAACTACATGTTACTGTAATCATATAATACAGTATTATTACCATTACTGTAAAAACACCTTGGTTAACAGTACATTAATCCTAATCAATCATTAATTCTTACTAAATTAAAATTACACTTTTATAATTTTTATCCTACACAAGTCCTGACATTTAGTCCAAAAAGACACAATTATTATGAAACATGAAATCTTTATTTAAAGCATTGCAAATACTTTAACTTGAAAAATGTAAATGTGTGAAAGTTCATTTTAAAACTTTCTCAATTCATATCTTATTTAAAAAAAAAAAAAAAAAAAAAAAATAGAGCATGAATTTACATGTATAAAAGCAATTAGAGTACATTCAATGGCAAAAACACTGCAGAAAATCACATTTACAAAACAAAGTATCTGGACTATGCATAAAGAACTGTCGTTAAAGATACAATGCTGGGACAGTGCAACATTTTTTTGTCCTTTGTCTGTATACTGGATTTAACATTTACATCCATTAACAAGGAATAAATTAAAGAATTGACAAAATAACATATTATTGAATGTGCATTAAAGTATTAAATTCATAGGAAAATACATGAGAAATATGTCACTTAAAAATACTGTAAATTTGGTGTAAAATACTCATATACTTGACTAAAACCTAAATGTCCAAAGCCAATAAATTGTGAAAGTAGATAAGTACTCAAGTTTTTCATCTTCTTTGGAAGTCAATAAACCTGGCACATTTGATGACTTGAAACAACCAGGAATATTCTTCATTATGTCAAGGAATCTGTCAGAAGTCCCTCTAGGTAAGAATGACAAAGTTAGTCATAAAATGTGCACATTTACACAGATAGAATTTAATTTTAAAAATCCTAAAAATGAATCCTATTACATTTCATCATATGGTTAAACAGTATTTTATACACTTGGTTAACACTTTGAGGTAAACTAACAAAACAAATGCTGTTTAATCCAGTCCTGCAATGCCATCATGAAGATTGTTGAAACTATTTTAGGGAGGTGGTGATTCAATGCTATGAATATTTTGAAGAATGTTCTTTGTAGTGATGCTGAACCTGATTCCATATTACAGAGAGGTGTTTTGGTTATTTAGCTTAACAGAATAGATAATTAAATAGAAAACTGTCAGTACATAATAGAAGCAGCACAAACTACATCCTCCAAAATCATCATATTACTGAATCACCTCAATTCAATTTAATCAAAAACAACATTGTAACCATTATTGCAGGACGAATTAAAAGTAAACTGCATTAGTATCCTCAAATTGAAAAGTGTCTGTATACAGTAGATGTCCTGTTAAGAAGCATCTCACCTAGTCCGAGTTTCTCCACTCAAACTCCATTAGGTGGCGAAGAAAGGATGACACGGTTGTTTATTACTGTTGTCTTTCTCTTCACAACTTCCCCTGTCTTCCGACTCACTCCGGTTTTGGCGGTGCATTTTGTTCCCTCCTCTGGGTTTATCCTCAAGAAAAACCTTTAAGTAAGACACAATGAATGTAAGAAAAAAAAAACATCAAATTCTTAATATAAATAAAATTTAAATGAAAATTAATTTTACTATACAATTGAAGTACAAAAGAATCTTAAAAACAGGCTTAAATATTTTTTGAGTTTGTGTGCTGTATTTCTTAAGCCATGAGCAAAAAAAGGCATTTTAGATTTCTTATCCCTCAGTGCCTTTGCTTTAAATGTTTTTGGTAACACTTTGGAATAATGGTTCTTCATTAAAGAGATAGTTCACCCAAAAAATAAACTCTGTCATCATTATTTCATTTTGGGGCACCATTTACTTCCATTGTTTTTTCCCTACTATGGAAGTGAATTGTGCATCAAAACTGTTTGGTTAAAAACATTATTCAAAATATAATATTTTGCGTTCAGCGGAACAAATACATTTGGTTTAGAACAACTTGAGGGCTACTAAATGATGACTGAATTTTTATTTTTATTGAGTGAACTGCCTTTTCTAGGTAAATGCAGGAAGTAAAGCAGGACAAATGAGTAGTTCTACAGTATCACTACAGCTACTACCAATAACTTACATGGAAAAAAGAATAACTAATCAGTACATAATTTTAAATGTAGGACTGGGATATTTTTATTAGGTAATCAATAATTACTGAATGAGATTGGCCTCATTAAATACTAATAATTATGAAATACCTTTCTACTAAGTTAATTACTAATCACAACATTAACCTTTGTCTGAGACAAAACCACTGGTCCATATTCAGTGTAAAAAAAAAGAAAAGTGATAACGTCTAAGACACAGTAAGGTTGTGATTAGTAATTAACTTAGTAAAAAGGTATTTCATAATTATTAGTATTTAATGAGGCCAATCTCATTCAGTAATTATTGATTACCTAATAAAAAATATCCCAGTCCTACTTTACTATTACTTACTGGTTAGTAAATCTTGTTTCCATATTAGTTATTAATCCTGCATAGTTACGTAAAATGACAGGCCATCATTCTAAAGTGTTTTCATAAATTATATTTATCTGCCAAAACAATCCAAAAATGTTGTTTGTCCAGGACTTAAATTCCTCAAGATAATTTTATCTTCTGGAATTTTTTATTTTGTAGTTTATTTTGGCAGATGAAATATAATGGTACCTGGCTAGTTACAGCTACAAGAAAGTAAAAACCTATATAATTTGGGGATTTAGTTAAACAGACAACTAAACATGTTAAACTTTGATTTAACAGAACAAAACAAAGTGTGGAGAAATGAAGATGTACTTACTGTTTTATGAGTTCCAGTGTTGCACAGGCAGTCTCCCCTTGTATTCAATGTTGAAAACGTAGAAGATGAAGAATACAGAAAGGCATCTGCTCATCCCAGGTGCTCATCCAAAACATAGGCCACCTTTCCCTCAATGCTTACCATCCACTTTGTGGAAGAGAAAAATTGTGACCTAAAAAAAAAAAAAAAAATTACAAATGCTTAAAAGGCAAATACTCATTGAAGTACACTAACATTGCACAAAACCTTCTCTTACCAAGCATTATGAGTCTTGGTGTGGCTGGAAGGCTCATGTCTTTCTCGATGGATGCCTTTATTGTAGCTGTTTTTAAAACACAAAAAGACCTATTATTACTACATGTTTAAAATGCAGCTTAAAAATAACATTTCATAGACTAGGCTTAATTCGCCTTAAAAGAAAGATTTACTTTGCTCGAAAAAAAAAAAACATCTGGTTTTTAATCCTAATTCAATACACTCGTCTTTTCTTTTCTTTTTTTTAACGTTAACTTTACCTCAGTTTTTAGCCCCAATGCTGAAAAGAAACCGTTAAGGGAATCCAGAACCGGGAGCTCTGGCCTCTGCACTGCGCTGCTAGTTCCTAATCAAATTCTTAAAGCACACTGTCGACCCAAATGTCAAAAATGAGGAAAAATATAAAAACACCGTTTAAATGGAAAAAAAAACCACGATGCTATTACTCAACTAAGTTAGAGGGCAACGTTATTTACTAACTAACTTCGTCTTAATGTAACGTTAAGCTTAACTGTGCTCGATAAAAAAATGCTTTTAATCGGTAATTCAATAAACCCACAAAGTCTTTTTTTTTAAATAAAACGTTTGGTTTACCTCAGTTTTTAGCCCCAATGCTGACAAGAAACCGTTAAAGTCTCCAGGTCTTGGACTTGCGACTGCACTCACTGCTAGTTCCTAATCTAGTTCGTAAAGCACCCAGTCGACCCAGATGTCAAAAATGACAAAAAACGACAGTTTAAATAAAATAAAATATATATATAAAAAAACTATGCTATTTCGCAACTGTGTTAGGCCAACGTCAATTTACTAACTCCGTTTTAATAAGCTGCTATTCTCGATGAAAAAAATCATGATTTTAATCAACTTCCTTGCTAAAACATGACGTAACTGTTCCGTGTTGTTAGCGGGGTTAATTCAATAAATTCAACTCACAACGTTTTTTTTATATATATATAAAACGTTAGGTTTACCTCATTTTTAGTGCCAATGCTGACAAATGTTAACCTATAAAATTGGGGTGCGGACAACCGCGGGCACACGCAGTCACACACATATTTACCTTGCTTGTTTGCTGTTCTTCCTCTTCCTTACTCACGGGGATGAAAAAATCTTCGCAAGGTGTCTGTCCTTGGACGCAGCTCTTATTATGTTCTCCGGCATCGTCAGCTGATCACTCATCTCGGGCAAAACTTCAACCCTGCACTTTATGGTTCCTAATCTAAATCGTAAAGCAAATCCTGACGATCCAAATAGCGCCAAATAGTCCGTTGTGGTAAATACAGTATTATACTTTATTTTTAAAAAATACAGCAAATCACTGTATTTGGTGTTTAATGTCACAGAAAATTCCCATGATGCAAAGGGAATTACAGTTATAAACTGTAAAGAGAATTTACAGTATTATACTGGTTGATAAATGGTAAATAACTGTAGAAATTACAGAAAAGTCTAACAGTGCAGCCCATGTATATTACTCAAACTGTGTGACTCAAGGATTAGCGTGTTATTTACTTAAAACGCATTTTTTCAAATTAACATACAGGCCTGTGTGTAAATCCCACATTGTACTTTGTAACGGCCAGGAAAACAAAAGACTATGGCACTTTCCACAAACATAGCACGTGAGGCATTAGATGAAAAAATATCGTGATTTTGTTGTGAGAACTAGGCTATATGTTTGTTAATTTATTATTGCTTAGCTTTCACCTCACAGGCAAAGCTTTCCATTAACTTGGCCTGTCTTCACCTTCATAGCTGAATCTAACACTAACATCATAAAACAAACATCATTTAGTCAATGAATTCATTACAGCACAATCTATCGTTTAGGTCTATTATAAAAGAGATTTAGCACACCCTTTTAACAGATGATTTTACTTACAAATTTTTTTTTTTAATAATTAATAATTATTCTTCATGATGAAGTAACATTATATAGCAGGAGAGAATATCTGGGTTTCCTTAAAACCTAGTCTGGACTGCATTTGTCAAGCTCAACCATTCAGTCAAGTTATTGCGAGGAATATGACAAAAACTAATATTTTTCACTAAATTAAGTCTGTTATTGCCTACAAAGGAACATTTGGTAGAAGACTATTTCACGAAAACTTTAACTTGACATGAGGCTAATAATAAATATTTATATTTTTGAATACTTTCTGGCGCTCTTTTTTTTTTAAAAACCATATTCTTAGAAAGTGTCTGATGAAAACAACTACGAAGATTTGACACTGAAGACTTTGATCAGTGACAATAACAAATGAAACAGGTTCTCTCTAAATGAAATGAAATTGTGCTGAAAGTGAAGTCTTGCTATTCCTGTGCTAAACCCTTAAAACCTTTCAAATTAAGTTACTACATCACAAATAACAATGTTGTGGTTTTAAGACACCAGATCTCCTATGGACAGTTTCACATCCACAATCTGGCAGCTTGACAATCCTTAGCCCTATATGAAGATTTGATTTAATTAAAGCTTTAATAACACTTTTAACTGTTTAACTCAAGTGGACTTTAACCCTTTTTAGTGACCTTCAAGTGAAACTTGCACATTGCAATTCAGTGGTAATTAACTTGTTGCATCATGTCTAACACAGTTCAACAATCAAGCCGAAACAAGGTGTAACTGTTATTAAAATCTGTATAACGTATAACACACGCACACAATTTTTTATTTTCTTCTCCATAACCAAAAAGCAGTTGTGACACCAGATTAAAGTATACAGGCTAGCAGATTATTGAGCAAGTGAAAGAAACCTGTTTTTCACTCTTATATATAAGAAAGGGTTTTTTGCAGTGATTCCATAGAAGAACCAGGTTAGGTTTGTTACGTGTAAAACATTTTAATAATCTAAAGAACCGTAAAGATGATTTGTCCAATAGAAAGGTTGCTGAAGGCTCTTCATGAAACCACTATAAAATGCTTGGGTTTGTTCAACCCAACTTTGGGTCAAATTTGGACTAATCCAACTTTTGGGTTAAAAATTCTTATGTACAAATTTTACCAAACGGTTTTATTAGTCCATATTTGACCCAAAGTTGGATTGAAACAACCCAACATTAATTTTAAAGTGTAGATGCCAATTAAACCTTTATTTTTAAGCATGTTTATCAGAATGTATGATTTCTTGAGGAACTTTCAAAATACATGGAATCTTTCCAATCCACATAAGATTCTTAAATAAAGGTTCTTCATAGATGGTTCCATGAAGAAACTTTAACATCCATGTAACATTTCTATAAGAGACAAATGATCTTTAAGATTCTTTAGATTATTCAAATGTTCTTCACACTAAGAAAAAAAATGGTTCTTGTAGGAACTGTTCACTGAAAGGTTCTTTATGGAACCAAAAATGGTTCTTCTATATGACTTTGTTGCCAAACCCCCATTTTTTTAAAGTGATATATTGGGAAAAAAATAATTCACATGGAGTTAAAAATGGTTCTGTTGAAACCCAATCCCTGAAAGGTCCACAAAACCAAAAATGGTTCTTCAAGCATCTGAAAAGCCCTTTAGGAAGTTTTATTTTGTAGAGTGTGATGATGTGTCCTGTATGATAGCGCCACAGACACATATCATCACCTTTTCCTCACATTCAGCTATTTCCCAGCAAGCTTTGCAAGCGTGCCTCGACAAGTCCCCATCATTACTGGAGTGTTTGAGGTGCTCCAGAGTTTCTCGCCTCAATACACAAACAGGGTTAAGATTTAACCCCAGGCGTATTACTAAAATTACTCTACTGCCTCGGTGTAAAAACCGACATTGATGAACAAATTTTAAAATCGCAGAGAGACTTTTTATCACTTGAGAGCTGATAACAACACGTTTACAGCCTCCACATGTAGTGTTTCTTGTGAAGTTATAACCGAGTAACCTATGCTTCTTCAACTTCACAAAGACAACAACAGCATATTTGTAGAGTCACGGGGCAGGTACAGACAGCTTGTGTAGCGTCTCGCTCATATAGGCCCGGTATGCGGCCTATAGGGTGGATTCACGCAGTTATGCTAAGGACCGTCTCAGCAATGCAGAGAGACACGTTTAGCAGTCCTGGGCCCCTCTCCTGACCATCCCCCACCCCGGGACTAGCCTCCCGACATTCCTGAAAACATTCCCTTCCCCCTGCTAACCTGACACAAGGGAGGGTCCGACCCATGCACCTTTATTCGGCCCTTTAGCTCCAAACCAAGCCTATAGCGCCTGATAACGCGACAACTGAGGGAAATGGCAAGACCCCCGAAACAAATGAGGCCTGAACTCAGCTTGAAGTGCCAAAGAAGTGGTTTTATTTCTCAAACACATGCGTTACACTGGTTAGAGTTGGAGGTTAATCTACGTGAGGGCATGACCTGAGCGATCTGGCTCTTGTTTCCCAGGGGTCCCGTGAGCGTTGAGCATATCAGAGGCTAAATGCTATGACAATACTATTGCACTGCTAGAATGGATGGTACAGTAGTGCAACATCGTCAGAGCAGCTGACCTCAGCACATCAGCACGTGGACAGAGGGACAGCCATCTTCTCTGACCACTGACCGCTCGCCCTCAACTCCTCGTTTTAACCTTCCACCTTATCAGCAAGAATAGCTATTAAAAAAAAACTTAAATAATTTTGAATCATTTACATAGGCATATATAAAGAACAAATACAATATAATTCAGACACATATTAAAACATAATATTATTAATAAAACAATACAACTAACAAAGACCCCCCCCCCCAAAATAAACAGCTGTTAATTTTATTTATAAATCAGCAGTTAATCAAAATGCAAGCAGAACAACTAAAAACAATATAAAAAGGAACAACAATATTAATAATATTGTTTACACTATATTTTCAGTTTTCTTTGTTACAGTGAAATATACACTTAGTTACTGAGTAATATTAATTAACATCATGTACTTATTATGGGGTTAGGATTAGGGTTTAGTTTAGGGTTACTGCATGTAATTATTTATCATTTACGGTTATTACTATAGTAAATACATGAAAGGTTTAATAAAGACATTTAAAAACAAAAAAACTTTTCTTTATTCAAATTATTTCTCATTTAAAAATAATTTAAAATGTTAATTGGCATATACATAAAGGAAACGATAAAATACAGCCACAGCACTGTAATTACTATATTAATATAATATAGTATTAATAATATAGTAATAAAATGATTAAATATGATTGACAATTAAATATATAGCCTTTTTGCACTACATAAGCCAATAATAATAATAATAATAATAATAAATAAATACAAAAAGAATACTTTCTTAAAACTGATTTGAAGTTTGTCCAATGTTTACAGTTTGCAGTAAATGTGTAGAGTGTGTCAGCTTTCATGGTTTTCCAGGTCTCCACATGTTAAATAATGTCAGAGCAGGAGAGGGGTGAGAGGTGAAGGCAACAGAGGGAGGTGGAGGGCTCTGTTCTATCAGCCAATGCCCTTTTAATATTGCACTGCTCTTCTGATTGGCCAGTAGTACAACAGAAAAAGGGCAATGGACAAAACATGGTCAGTATAACCATACAATCCTTCCCCTCAGTATGTTTGACCATTTGCATTGCATTAAGATTTATTTATATCTGATGTTATACAGTTCATGCACATTTGGTTGGAAAATCAAAGGATAGAGCAGCTGACAATTCATTAAATATGAATTACATATTAATCACAACCAAATAATTAACCTACAAACTATGACTAAATGTTGGCTACATCCACTAAACTAGTTTTAAAAGAAGGCTTAGCAAAATAAAAATTAAAACCACATCTTAGACAAATAAGCACATCTTTCCCATTTTTCCTTTATGATTTGTCTCTGTGGGGCTCTGCCTCATGCAATGAAAACTATTTTTAGTTTTTGTTTTAATAAGTGCAATTAAATAAAAAAATAACTTCTTGTCTCTCTGATTCAACTGAACTTTCTCCAGGAGTGAGTTTCAAGACTTCTGACAGAGAATCACAGTATTCCTAAAACAACTGCAACGTTTTTTTTTTTTAAGAAACCTTGATAGTTATGTAAGATTACGTAAAATCGAAACAAAATTGACAAAAAGAAAACAAAAACAGAGGGATGCAGTTGTTTTGCTTTAAAAAAAAAAGAAAAAAGAAGAAGTGCAAAACACCAATGAAAATTTTAATTCAGGGTGCCCACATTTTTCATGATTTGTCCATGACTTTTCCAGCGTTTTATAAAGACTAAATTATGATTTAAAAAATACAAACACTACAAATAATTATTCCACTTGAAACAGCGTTTTACTTTTCCAGGCCTGGAAATTACTTTTGAAATTCCCTAATATTTAGTTTTCCAGGACAGTGGGAACCCTGTGAGGTTTGGGAAATTATGCGACTTCATAAACCGTTTTTAAAACATCAAAAACACGTATAAACACGTTGATTTTCAGCGGTGAGAGCTATTAAAGAAAGAAAACGCTTTAACAGGTTGCTTAATTTGCATTAGCATTTTCAAAAACTTGTTGATAACCCTAACAAACTTTACGAATCATTGTCTAACCCTAATTAATTATCCAACAATTTGCAATCGCATTAGATGCATTCTAATAGCGTTAATAATGGACTTAAGTCGAATTAAACGCTCTCGACACTTCGGCGTGTTTGTTTTTGATTCGGATTAAATGTAAAGCATCACTAGCTCAACTAAAGTTAGGAAACACAAACGAATTTACAGTTAATAACGGTGATGTGTTTAACATTACCTCATAATCACACCGTTTAAAAACATAAATCGTACCTGATCACACTATCAGCGCGTGTATTTAAACAGTAGCATTACGTGTAGCCTTCTCTATTTCCTTTAGACAGCAAACACTGCGCACTACAGAAGAGATCTCGTACCCAGGGTTTGATGGCACACACTCCTGATGCGCATGAAAATGAGGCGAGTGCATTGGTCCCATCCATCCAAACTCTCCTTTACGCCCTACAGCTCCCGCCATGTCCGCCCAATCACCCCAAAAGCGTGAAGAGGACACAGAGGAACCCATATTCATGAATGGCAGCGAACCAAGGGAGGGACACTCCGCCAGAGGAAAAAAAATGCAGAGTGAGAGAGGAGGAAAAGTTGAGGAAAAGGTGCAAAACCTGAACACCTTCGTCTTCGGTCCTTTTTCAAACGGTAAATGCATTACGACTCTCCATTTGCGAGAGCGCAAAGTTAAAATCTTACCACGCGGCTCTGCGAAATAAACGAGTGAATGTAAAGACGCGCGGCGTCACGGCCTTCCAGCGTCAGACTCCATCTTTGACTAGTTGACATTCAGATCCAGCCGGAGCGAATTCCTTATTTGCATGCGCGGCGCTGATTGGTCCGCTGCTGCGCTAGTCTCTGCCGTTCGATCAGCCATTGGTTGACTCCCCAGCTCCTCGGCGCTGTGACTCGTGCTGTGATTGGATGCTAAACTGATAACGCCGCTGCATACTTTAATTGAACAACAAATACGCGACGCACTGTGTGCCTCATTCACAAAATCACCGGCGTCCGCTCTGATCCAGGATGATACTACAGCTCAAATACATCTGTTAGAATAACTGATGATGACAATCTAATTTAATTGTTACAGTATTTTTTGACTAGCAGTTTAAATCCAAAACCCAATACTTTAGAAGGGTCTGAAATGGTGTAGTAATTTACACAGAGATGTGAAATAAATGAAAGTACAGGCTCTTGGTTTTATATGAGTATTTTTACGTGATTGATGCAAATAGTCATATGAACAGAAATGTTTAATTTAATTTCACCATGTTGTCTGTGTCAAAGCACAATAAAACTTCTCATACAGATGTGAGGTACATAAAATGTATAGATGTTTTGTTTGTGTAGTAGTCTAAATCAAGATCAACATGCCAGTAAATATTCTGATTCACATTATAAAATAGATTTTAAAGTATTTGTGCAGTAAATGGAAAACTAAATGTAAAATGAAATAAAAAAAAAATAAAAATAGAAATGCATTCATGCACTGGCTCATATATTTCATATCAGCTATAACTATGATCAAAAATCAAATCAAGATTTGTTTAAAAAAGGCATGAGGAAATCTAATTCAATTGCACATTTTACATTTCTTTTTTCTTTAACTTACATTACTACAGGGCTGTTTTTTATTCATTAATTCACAAAAACACACACACAAAAAGGAATTTAGTAAATGTTTTCAAGGTTGCAATCTATTTATTTTAGCTACACTTAAATAAACACATTTAGTTGACTAACTTTCAACGTGTTTTTTATTTTTTATATGTAGCTCAAATAAATTGTTTGCAACCACTAACCTTAAAACAAATTATTATAATTAGGCTAGTATATTGAGTATTGAGTATAACATTTATTTAGAGCTTAACAAAATGAAAATACACTGATCTCTAAGAAGTACATTTGAACTAAAAACACTATTTTTTTAATAAATCCAATGACATAAATATGCACCTTTCTCTCATCAGACTTGACACAGATGACAGGAGATTTTGTGGGCTGAACCAGGGCTGGTTCTGGGTGGCGCTTGATGTGATTGACATCTGGAGGAGGGTAGTGGGCTGTGAAATGTGGCATTCTTGGCCAAGGGAGCTGAAATAATGGTATTGTTTAGTGAGAAAGGGCCCATTCCCCCACCTTTCCCTCTCTCTGTCCCCCAATCTGAAGGGATCTGATTGTGCGGTTACTCTGTTAAAAGTGTTTGATGTGGGCAATGTATTCAACAGGCTGCGAGGAAAACTAAAGGCATGTTCTGCCTCTGTCTTTCTGTTGGTCATTTAAAACCATAACTGACTTCAGAGATACACCTTGCCTCTTTGCTTTATCAAACAATTAAAGATCCAAAACGATCAGTGGTTTCTCAATTATGTTTTTTAATCCAAATGTATACATTTACTAATAATAATAATAAAAAAAAAAACATTTCTGCTGTAATATGTTGCATTCAATAAATCATCTTAATTTAAGAAAATAAAAAAACATCCACAGAAAACATCAGCAGTAAGGCTCGTTGATTCATTTTCAACATGTATTCACAGAGAAAATGTCAAATTTTAACATTCTATATTAATCTAAACACATTTTTTTTTTGTAAAAGCGCTTATTAAAAGTAGCTATTTGTAAACACTTTTGTTAGTAAATGTATTTCGTATTTAATTATTATTTTGAAATCATTATTCTAATTCAAGAATCATGTTTTGAGCAAAACATTTGTATTTTTCTTATATTTGTATTGAATAACAACATGTTTTAAAGCATAATCTAATTAAAGCATTAAAAAAAGAAACATTTGTGGAGGAAATAAAGCTGTGTAGGTATTTCTGAAGTACTTTAATACACAATGTTTTCTGTGGTAAATATTCTGCGAATTATCAACAGAATTACAGCTGATGTAATCCTCAAGGAATGATTCAGAAATGTGTTTAAATTATTCAGAAAAACAGATCGAATAGTCACCCTTAATCAGTCATCATGTCACCCTTAATTCCACAATACAAAAGAAGACTTTTTTTCTTTATACATTTTATAATATAGTAATAATTATTTGTGAATCTAGGAAAATGATAAAGATAAAATAGAAACAGAAAAATAGATTTACACAGAAAGGATGGAATCATATGTGCATTAAATAAAACATGCAATTAACTGCTTCAAATTAAAACAGCAAATAAAGACATTTTAATTAAATAAATATTTTTTAAAAAGATTTCCTTTGTTAGTTTTTTTTTTTAATTCTATGGAGTCAATCTGTAATTTTCCATTTAAGATGGTGTCATCACATATCTCTCTTCAGGGTACTGATTGACTAAACATATAAAGATAATTAATACGGAGAATGCAGTTGTGATTTCAGCATTTAAAATATTTTTTAAAGGTTTAATTCTTGCTGTTTAAAGATTGTTTAAAATTATTTTTAAATACCCGATTTATCCATAAATCCAGTTTAGTTGTTATAAGTTAATCTATTTAGTCTTTAAACGTTTTAATTTAAATGTTACCAGTAAACGTTTTAACCAATGTTAGAAGTTTTATTTTTTCAATATAAAAATTTTAGCAAAATATGTAATGTCTTATTTACCAGATTTAAGCAAAACTAGTTGTGTTGTTATAAATTAACCTATTTAGTCTGATTCAACAACATCAAGTAATATGTTTGTCTTTAAACACATTTAAACACATAAATGTTTACATTACTAAAAGTTACAAAAAAAGAGTTACTAAGTCACTCAGTGTTTTTTCTTCAGTATTTAAATTTGTTTTGTAAAATGTTATGCTCAGTGAGTTTAGTTGAAATCATTCAGATCAGAAGAAAAACAAGCTAAAATACATTAAAAGTCACACAAATTTGACCCCCCCCCCCCCCCCAAAAAAAAACTAATTGTTGTTTTTAAAAACAATAAGGTATTTTACCCCAAACTGTTACTTTTTTAATCATTAAATCAATTATTTTGTTTGATTTTCCCCTTTGAACTGATTTGAAAAGCTTCCTGTTTGATCTCCAGCAGTCATACCTGAGCGAGAAGCGAGAACAGGAAACCTTTCAAACATGGGAGCTAGAGTTATGTTTTTGTTCTTTCTTTCCCCCAATTCCCTTCCTCCAAAAATGTTCCTCCCCTCTTCCTCTGCCCTTTCACCTTTCCCTGCCTACCCTCTTCTCCTGCATCCCATGCCTCTCTCCCTCACGGATCACCCAACAGGGAAAAGCAGCGCTGATAGACAGTCATTGATCTGAGCAGAAGGTTAATGGACGAGGCTCTTCTATCGCCGTCTCACTGGGGGGTGACACGGACGGGGTGAGTCCCTTTGAGATCCACCTTCAAGACCTCCCGTTTACCAGCGCTCTTCTCCCCCTTGTTTTGCCTTAAGAAGTGCTGTCTACCCTTTCCAGCCCAAAGCGGGTGTGTGGAGCACATGGCCATCATTCAGCTGTGTGGGTGGTGGTCCGGAGCGTTTCTGTGTCTGAGCTTACACATGCTCGGGGTGTCAACGTTCACACCAAGAACCTTTCTGCTCATTTAGCCTCTGCACAACACCTTCACCCCCCGTACTTCGGTCACAGAGCCTTTTGGTGGGCATAATATTTCAGATTTGTGAGGGGGGAAAACAAACGATGCAATTGTAAACTGAAGTAAATGTATTTAGCTGAGATGAAATTCTTCAGGAAGTTAATGTGTCCTGACGTGTCACAAGCCATACTCTATATTTTAACGTTCTTGAAAGACGTTTCTTATAACCACTAAAGCTGCATCTGAAATGAAGTTCAAACAGAAATACTGTCAGGTGTTATTATAGTTTCAAATAACTCTTTTGTGGTTTATAATTTAAAATGTCATTTATTGAGTTGATGGCAAAAGCTGAATTAGTTTAACAGTCCCCTTTAGTTTAATAGTTTTTATTAACAGTTTATGTGGAAATGTTGTTCTTTTCTCAGGGTTCTTTTGATGACAAGAAAGATAATCAATTATTTGAAATAAAAAATAGAAATATTTACTGTCACTTTTGACCAGTTTATTTCAACCGTGCTAAATTAGTATTCATAAGTAATTCGTAATAATTGGTACTTTTTTAAAGCTTACTGACCCCAGCGTTTTGATTGGTATAGTGAATAACAATTATTACGTTAACGAATCTTAAATCATAACATTTCTTTCTTTTTTGTACTGATTTTTATTATTTTTAAATGTAGTTAATTTTAAGAGCAAGGTAAATACTTATATGATTTCAATAAATACGCTAAAAAATATAAAGATAATTAACTGAATGCAGTTTTTAGGTTTTAAAATGATTTAAATAATAAAAAAAATGATTTAAAATGATTTTTCCTACCTGATTACATTATACAATTTTTTTCATTTTTAGTCACTCTTTAACCTTACTTCATTTTAAGTGCAGTGTAAATTACTTCTATAAATTGAATAGTTATATTATATTATATTTCCTGGAATAGTCTATTTGTATTTAATATGAAAAGATTTTTAAAAAACAATATCAAACCTTTTTGTGAACGATTCTGAAAAGAACCAGTTTCTCCTCATTGTAAAGAATATTTTTAATAATCTGAAGAAACTTGTTCAATCATAAAGAATCTTTTGCGGACTGGAAATGTTCTATGGATGTTACAGTTTCTTCATGAAACAAAAAATGCCAAAAGTGATGCATCGTTTTGTTTTTTTATATTCCATCAATTGTTACAACCACCAAAGAAACTTTGTAGCCTACTTATGATTTTGTCTTTAGTAGCCTATTAAAATGTTATGCCAACTTTTGAAATTATCCATGTCTACATAATGCATTAACTTCCTAAATGTACTGGGCTTCTCCTATCATGTTCAACACTGCCGGGGCGCTCTGTGAGAGCTACAGGTCCATGTGTTCCTCAGTAGCGCCTCCAATCCATTAACTAAACTTCAGAGGAATTCCTCACTTCTTTTCACAGAATACATGTGGAATGTACACAGGGGTCAAAGGGCACCGGGCCAGAGGAGCCCACCCCACACAGAGTCTGGGGGAGGAGCGCTGGATGTTACTTTAAGGATAACCTCTAATCAAAGCATGCACCTATAGCCGCATTATGAAGCTCGCCGCTTACATTAGTTGCTTCTGTAGCATTAGAAGCAAACAAACAAGCATTGCCAAGACAAGCTCCTGTGATTTATTACAGAACAGTTGAATCTCCTTTCCTTTAATGAACACTTGCCTGTTTGTGTAAGTGAAAGACATCTGTTCTTTCCATTCAACACACTCCTCATCCAGTTAACTTTGCACTAAGGCTCAGCCATTTTTCCCCCACAGATAACATGTGACCATCCTCAGCGTCCCAGTCCAGCACAGTCATCCCGCCTGCAGGGCCTTTGGGTGCTCCGGCCAATGCCCGAGATTCCACAGCCGCAGCGTCTCTCTAACACTTGCTTGACCTCAACGACCCCCAATAACCCCCCTCACCCACAGCCCTGATGCCCTGATGGAGGACTCAAGGGCCAGCAGATTAACCCTGCAGCGCCGGGAGCTTCTGGGACTCTGTACACAATCTGCATGCCTACATTTCAATAAATGAAAAGGTCTTTTAGTGTAATTGTGAAAACATCCGCCTCAGATTGTGCTACACATGGCGTCATGCTGATTTTTATAAAGCAAGTAAACGTGAGAATAACTTTGAGATCGTTACTGATATTTCAAGATGAACACTTGAGGAGGTGAAGCAACTTCCGTTTACTTGATTTGATCAGATATGGTACATCAGGCTTTCGAGGAACACATATAAAAACTAGAGCGCTTTAATAAAAAAAAAGCATTTTAATAATCTAATTAAGACATATTATTAGGCGAATATAGAGTGACAAATAATGCATTCTATACTGTTATATGAAATGATCTCTTCAAATTACATCGCAACATAATATAATTTTATATTACGTTTTTACCATATAAATAACAAAAATGCAGCAAATTGCATCTATCTATCCCTTTAAAAATAAAGGAGCTTCAAGATGTCATAGAAGAACCTTTTTTTTGTCTAAATGGTTCCATAAAGAACCTTTAACATTTAAAGAACCTGTTTCACACAATGTTATTCAGATTATTAAAAGGTAAGAAAGAGATGGTTCTTTAACTGAATTGTTCTTTGTGGAACCAAAAATGGTTCTTCTATGGTACTGCTCGAAGAACCTTTTGAAGCACCTTTATTTTTAAGAATGTATGTGTGTGTGTGTGTGTGTGTGTGTGTGTGTGTACATACCACCCACACACAAAGTGTCAATCCTATTAAAACCTCAATCAAAAAAGCTCTATTCCAAGCTGTATTTTTGAGTAAGTGTTGACAAACCGTGCTATTTTCGAGCAGCACTAGTGTTAGAGAGCAGAGCAGCGGTTGATTCAGCATCATTCGTCACATGCACGAGCGGCCATTTGTGCTGCCTGCCACGAGAAGTGACGTCAAAACCGAGCGGACGCGCGACAATGAACTGAAGTGTTAATTATGTTATTAACGCCAGGTATGTGTTTGCTTTAGGAGGATATTCTAGAAGACGTTTTCCTTATTATAAATTACAATTTATATAGCCTTTAATCTCAACACAAACGTTTTGGGAACATCCTCTATATTGACGTTTGGTTGTAGTGTCACAATCTTATATTATTATACTTCCTCCAACCATAGAAATCAGAAATCCTAGAAAACGAATGTGTCTAGAATCACGTGCTGTGCACCGAGTCCGTGAGCTGCGGTGAGGTCACAGCGCCACCGTGTGTTCACATAGTGAACGCGCCGTAGCTCTGCAACAGTAAGCGTCTTAATGTACAAAAAGATAATTAAGAGGAGAAACGTCACAATCTCCTTGTGCAAAGGCAAATATGTACATTAATCATTCCCCAAACAGTTCAATTCAACATATTTGCGATAACGAGGTTTTCTAGCAGACGAACCTTACCTTTTACATTTAAATTACGTGTAAACATATGCTCCTCTCAATCCAGTTAGATTGCGTGCTCTCCGGTTGAAGCTCTGTTGTTAGGCTCGTGATTATTGTGCACAGACTCTCTTGGTCTGTAAACCATTTCATGTGTGGCGAAACAAACGGAGTGCGATTTTAATATTTAATGTCAGAACATGGAACCCGCAAATATGAGTAATTATATTAATAATAGCAGCAGCAGCAAAAACATGAATAAAAATAATATATATATATATATTTAACTATCTTAAATCTTTTAGGTCAACTAAATCAATATACAAGTACTTTGGAAATTAAACCGACTTTTAGAATTATGAATTTCATATAACTTACCAAAAAAAAAAAAAAATGTGTAAATGGCCAAATTATTGTTACGTTTATGTAACAAATAAAAAAACAATGTGTCATGACACGATCAAATATATATATATATATATATATATATATATATATTTTTTTTTTTTTTGCACAGTGTATCAGCAGTCACGTCCTCTTTAGCATACAGCACTAACTAATAATAATAATAATAATAATAATAATAAAAGAAATTGTTGTGTGGCTGCAGGAAATGAGACACTTATGCATACAGTTAGAGTCATGTTTATTTACAGCAGAATCCTGACTAAGAAGAAAGGGAAGGTTATAAGAGCTGAATGTCTTCAGTACAGCTCATTTGGATCCACATTTCACTACACTTTTTTTAATTTATTTATTCAATTTTTTTTTATTTTATACAGAATCCTTTTGGCTGTTAAAGTTGATCGGCCTCTACAGACAGGATGGACGACGGAGGAGAGGAAAAGACCGAAGTACAAAACGAAAACCCACTGCATTGGGGGGGGAAGTTGAGAAAAAAATACAAAAAATGGGATAAAACAAAATGCAATCTTCCATTTAAAAAAAAAATGACCATTAGAGTTTACGTTCAATGCAATCATCATTTATATTGTTTTTATTTTCCATGTAATGTCTTTTGTGGTTTGTGGGTAAAACAATGTCCATGATGCTCAGGTTAACAGTGTGCCACTGCCAGGCGAACGTTCATACTGAATATTCAGGCAACGCAGTGCCAACGTTAGCGCGAGGTCCAGGCCGGCCGCAGGGGTCAGAGCGGCCCGGTCTCATTGCCCCTCTCCGGTTCATAAACTCTCTTGTGCGACTCTTCGTCCTCGACCCCGTGTCTGCGTCTCAGTTTCAGAGCGTCACACTAGCGTGATTGCCCTGGAAAACGCAGCTTTGAAGAACGACACGCTGTACAATTGACATGCAAGGCCAGACGACTAACAGATTAAAAATGGCTAACAACAGGTAAAAAAAAAAAAAAAAAGAAAAAGAAAAACTCAAAAAGGACTGAGCCAGCAAAATGTATTATTTTCTACAACATTACACACACACACACACACGCTCTCAATCTTGAAACTGAATTCCAGTTCATCATTACGGAGCCAAATGGGCTAAAGGAATGACTACAAATGAAACCATTAATGCTTGAAATACTAGTGGAAAAAAATCGGCCAGTTTAAACAACAGACCTTAGTACAATCCTTAAACGTTTCCTTCCATTAGCACGGTAGAGCTCGCCTTCAGCAGTCCGTCCAGAGCCAGTGGAGGCATACATTCATACATCAACACAAACACGAATCACACACTCTTGTCTTCAATAGCCAAACTGAATGGCGCATGGTAATGAACTGTACATGAGAGGCAAAAAAAAAAAGAAGTGACCTAGGCAGAGGAATTTAGGAGCGAAAAATGCACATTTTGAGATCTAAGAGTAACGAAATGAAAACGGGTTCCCGTTTAAATGCATTTTCGTTCACACACGCACATGATCTCACGCACACTTGCACCTCGACATGATAACCCCTAATACATGTGTACACATATATACATAGAGCTGTGCGCCCTCACAATTTATAATGCATCATTTCTGTATATGCCAAGAATAAAATCTTTCTAAATAAAATACGTTTCTGCGAAGGAGGGGCTGTTAGAGGGAATCTGGCGGGAGGGAGGTAGGGATGTGGGTTGGGTTTTATAAGGGAAAGAGGAAGAGAGAACGAGGGAAGGAAGGGGGAAAACGATGCTGTCCTCTATTGTGTGCTGGTCCCTTACAGAGTCATCGTCATCCCAAGCTGTGGCAGAATCTAGGTTCCTCGTCCACAGTTCATTTAGAGCAGGAAATAAGAAAGAGATCTCAGTCTGTAAATCCATAATGGTGCCAGATGGTACAAATGGAAACACACTTGGCTCAAA
>NW_020527035.1:0-68645 GCF_003368295.1 Carassius auratus | reverse complement strand
GCCTTGCATTCAGGCTGAGCTGATCTGAGCAGTTTGGTTAACAGCAACCATTATAAATATGTCCATGCCCCTTTGGCTTTGCTGTGGTCATTGGTACTTGGGTAGTTTTGAAAGGCCATTAATCTTTGATTGCCCTGTTAATATCTTTGGAATGCCTCAGCATCCTTGAGCATGGGTGGACTTTTCACACATTTAAAGCATTTCATGCAAATTCAACCATTATAATGTTTTCTGAAAGTAGAAAATGATGCAGTCCTTGTTAAAGCATAGAATTACACTATGCACAAAATCAAAGTTCGCAAGGCCAAATCTTTGGTAAAACAGCACGCTCTAGTGTTTACATTGGGATTCTGCTGTAATCAAGGCGATGGGCAAAACCACTGATGAACAATCACCAGCAAGACAACCCCAAAGTAAAGCACTTATTCTTACATGGAACTGCAAATGCTTCTCTTTGTAGTCATCTAGGGAGTCTCCTTCATATGAAACAGAACTAAATGCAAACCAGTTGGACATAGGAAGTCAGTCAGCAAACATTTACCCCAACTTGATAGCACTTTCTGCTTTGGTTGAAAAGAAAGATGCTAAAGTTAGAGTAGACATCAGCTGGTTTTCACTCAAGGAGGCAAGGAATTGAAAATGTGGCTTCAGAGGAGGATGCAAAATTGTGTCTAAATTTTGCCATTTTATTGAGCATTTAAAGCTGCAAGTTTGGATCAGAGGTATATGTCTGCAAAATAAGAAATAGAAATTACATGAACAAATCACAAGATTGGAAACTATAAGAAATAGAAAATAGGTGAAACATTGACTGCTCTTAATTTCCTCATTACTACTACCCCAAAGAGAAGCACTTATGAACATAGGACCAATCAATGCCCCCATTTGAAGTAATCTTAATGAGATGAATACTGTGATTAAATCACAAGATTGGAAACTATAAGAAATAGAAAACATGCGAAGCCTTGACTGCTCTTCATTTCCTCATTACTACTACCCCAAAGAGAAGCACTTATGAACATAGGACTTATCAATGCCCCCATTTGAAGTAATCTTATAGGATGAATACTGTGATTAAATGATCATTGCATTTAGAACTCAGTTTGGCGTCCCAGAAAGCAATTATCTCCGGAAGCACTGGTCACTTGAAACTACCCCAACAAAAGCACTTACCTATTACAACAGACAAGTCAGTGCCATTATGAGGGTACCGATCGTGACAAATTAAATATTTTCCATTTTGAAGACTACAATTCTGTGGAATCAGAGGAGGACATTTCCAACCAGAAACACCAGGAGCATGCTGCCTGCATTCAGGCTGAGCTGATCTGAGCAGTTTGGTTAACAGCAACCATTATAAATATGCCCATGCCCCTTTGGCTTTGCTGTGGTCGTTGGTACTTGGGTAGTTTTGAAAGGCCATTAATCTTTGATTGCCCTGTTAATATCTTTGGAATGCCTCAGCATCCTTGAGCATGGGTGGACTTTTCACACATTTAAAGCATTTCATGCAAATTCAACCATTATAATGTTTTCTGAAAGTAGAAAATGATGCAGTCCTTGTTAAAGCATAGAATCACACTATGCACAAAATCAAAGTTCGCAAGGCCAAATCTTTGGGTAAAACAGCACGCTCTAGTGTTTACATTGGGATTCTGCTGTAATCAAGGCGATGGGCAAAACCACTGATGAACAATCACCAGCAAGACAACCCCAAAGTAAAGCACTTATTCTTACATGGAACTGCAAATGCTTCTCTTTGTAGTCATCTAGGGAGTCTCCTTCATATGAAACAGAACTAAATGCAAACCAGTTGGACATAGGAAGTCAGTCAGCAAACATTTACCCCAACTTGATAGCACTTTCTGCTTTGGTTGAAAAGAAAGATGCTAAAGTTAGAGTAAACATCAGCTGGTTTTCACTCAAGGAGGCAAGGAATTGAAAATGTGGCTTCAGAGGAGGATGCAAAATTGTGCCTAAATTTTGCCATTTTATTGAGCATTTAAAGCTGCAAGTTTGGATCAGAGGTATATGTCTGCAAAATTAGAAATAAAAAATTAAAAAAAATCACAAGATTGGAAACTATAAGAAATAGAAAATATGTGAAGCCTTGACTGCTCTTCATTTCCTCATTACTACTACCCCAAAGAGAAGCACTTATGAACATAGGACCAATCAATGCCCCCATTTGAAGTAATCTTAATGAGATGAATACTGTGATTAAATGATCATTGCATTTAGAACTCAGTTTGGCGTCCCAGAAAGCAGTTATCTCCGGAAGCACTGGTCACTTGAAACTACCCCAACAAAAGCACTTACCTATTACAACAGACAAGTCAGTGCCATTATGAGGGTACTGATCGTGACAAATTAAATATTTTCCATTTTGAAGACTACAATTCTGTGGAATCAGAGGAGGACATTTCCAACCAGAAACACCAGGAGCATGCTGCCTGCATCAGGCTGAGCTGATCTGAGCAGTTTTGTTAACAGCACCCATTATAAATATGTCCATGCCCTTTGGCTTTGCTGTGGTCGTTGGTACTTGGGTAGTTTTGAAAGGCCATTAATCTTTGATTGCCCTGTTAATATCTTTGGAATGCCTCAGCATCCTTGAGCATGGGTGGACTTTTCACACATTTAAAGCATTTCATGCAAATTCAACCATTATAATGTTTTCTGAAAGTAGAAAATGATGCAGTCCTTGTTAAAGCATAGAATTACACTATGCACAAAATCAAAGTTCGCAAGGCCAAATCTTTGGTTAAAACAGCACGCTCTAGTGTTTACATTGGGATTCTGCTGTAATCAAGGCGATGGGCAAAACCACTGATGAACAATCACCAGCAAGACAATACCAAAGCAAAGCACTTATTCTTACATGGAACTGCAAATGCTTCTCTTTGTAGTCATCTAGGGAGTCTCCTTCATATGAAACAGAACTAAATGCAAACCAGTTGGAAATAGGAAGTCAGTCAGCAAACATTTACCCCAACTTGATAGCACTTTCTGCTTTGGTTGAAAAGAAAGATGCTAAAGTTAGAGTAAACATCAGCTGGTTTTCACTCAAGGAGGCAAGGAATTGAAAATGTGGCTTCAGAGGAGGATGCAAAATTGTGTCTAAATTTTGCCATTTTATTGAGCATTTAAAGCTGCAAGTTTGGATCAGAGGTATATGTCTGCAAAATAAGAAATAGAAATTACATGAACAAATCACAAGATTGGAAACTATAAGAAATAGAAAAATAGGTGAAACCCTTGACGTGGCTCTTCATTTCCTCATTACTACTACCCCAAAAGAGACGCACTTATGAACATTAGGCACCAATCCAATGACCCCCATTTGAAGTAATCTTAATGAGCATGCAATACTGATGATTAAATTGATTATTGCATGTTACGAACTGCAGTTTGGCGTTCCCAGACAAGCAGTTATCCTCCGGAAGCACTGGTTCACATTGAAAACTACCCCAACAAAAGCACTTACCTATTACAACAGACAAGTCAGTGCCATTATGAGGGTACCGATCGTGACAAATTAAATATTTTCCATTTTGAAGACTACAATTCTGTGGAATCAGAGGAGGACATTTCCAACCAGAAACACCAGGAGCATGCTGCCTGCATTCAGGCTGAGCTGATCTGAGCAGTTTTGTTAACAGCACCCATTATAAATATGTCCATGCCCCTTTGGCTTTGCTGTGGTCGTTGGTACTTGGGTAGTTTTGAAAGGCCATTAATCTTTGATTGCCCTGTTAATATCTTTGGAATGCCTCAGCATCCTTGAGCATGGGTGGACTTTTCACACATTTAAAGCATTTCATGCAAATTCAACCATTATAATGTTTTCTGAAAGTAGAAAATGATGCAGTCCTTGTTAAAGCATAGAATTACACTATGCACAAAATCAAAGTTCGCAAGGCCAAATCTTTGGTTAAAACAGCACGCTCTAGTGTTTACATTGGGATTCTGCTGTAATCAAGGCGATGGGCAAAACCACTGATGAACAATCACCCAGCAAGACAATACCAAAGCAAAAGCACTTATTCTTACATGGAACTGCAAATGCTTCTCTTTGTAGTCATCCTAGGGAGTCCTCCTCATATGAAACAGAACTAAATGCAAACCAGTTGGAAATAGGAAGTCAGTCAGTAAACATTTACCCCCAACTTGATAGCACTTTCTGCTTTGGTTCAAAGAAAGATGCTAAAGTTAGAGTAAACATCAGCTGGTTTTCACTCAAGGAGGCAAGGAATTGAAAATGTGGCTTCAGAGGAGGATGCAAATTGTCGTCTAAATTTTGCCATTTTATTGAGCATTTAAAGCTGCAAGTTTGTTTCACAGAGCGTATATGTCTGCAAAATAAGAAATAGAAATTACATGAACAAATCACAAGATTGGAAACTATAAGAAATAGAAAATAGGTGAACATTGACTGCTCTTCATTTCCTCATTACTACTACCCCAAGAGAAGCACTTATGAACATAGGACCAATCAATGCCCCATTTGAAGTAATCTTAATGAGATGAATACTGTGATTAAATCACAAGATTGGAAACTATAAGAAATAGAAAATATGCGATGCCTTGACTGCTCTTCATTTCCTCACTACTACTACCCAAAGAGAAGCACTTATGAACATAGGACCAATAATACCTCCCATTTGAAGTAATCTTATAGGATGAATACTGTGATTAAATGATCATTGCATTTAGAACTCAGTTTGGCGTCCCAGAAAGCAGTTATCTCCGGAAGCACTGGTCACTTGAAACTACCCCCAACAAAAGCACTTACCTATTACCACAGACAAGTCAGTGCCATTATGAGGGTACAGATCGTGACAAATTAAAATATTTTCCATTTTGAAGACTACAATTCTGTGGAATCAGAGGAGGACATTTCCAAACCAGAAACACCAGGAAGCATGCTGCCTGCATTCAGGCTGAGCTGATCTGAGCAGTTTGGTTAACAGCAATCATTATAAATATGTCCATGCCCCTTTGGCTCTGCTGTGGTCATTGGTACTTGGGTAGTTTTGAAAGGCCATTAACCTTTGATTGCCCTGTTAATATCTTTGGAATGCCTCAGCATCCTTGAGCATGGGTGGACTTTCACACATTTAAAGCATTTCATGCAAATTCAACCATTATAATGTTTTCTGAAAGTAGAAAATGATGCAGTCCTTGTTAAAGCATAGAATTACACTATGCACAAAATCAAAGTTCGCAAGGCCAAATCTTTCGGTAAAAGAGCACGCTCAAGTGTTTACATTGCGATTCTGCTGTAATCAAGGCGATGGGCAAAACCACTGATGAACAATCACCAGCAAGACAACCCCAAAGTAAAGCACTTATTCTTACATGGAACTGAAAATGCTTCTCTTTGTAGTCATCTAGAGAGTCTCCTTCATATGAAACAGAACTAAATGCAAACCAGATGGACATAGGAAGTCAGTCAGCAAACATTTACCCCAACTTGATAGCACTTTCTGCTTTGGTTGAAAAGAAAGATGCTAAAGTTAGAGTAGACATCAGCTGGTTTTCACTCAAGGAGGCAAGGAATTGAAAATGTGGCTTCAGAGGAGGATGCAAAATTGTGTCTAAATTTTGCCATTTTATTGAGCATTTAAAGCTGCAAGTTTGTTTCAGAGGTATATGTCTGCAAAATAAGAAATAGAAATTACATGAACAAATCACAAGATTGGAAACTATAAGAAATAGAAAATAGGTGAAACATTGACTGCTCTTAATTTCCTCATTACTACTACCCCAAAGAGAAGCACTTATGAACATAGGACCAATCAATGCCCCCATTTGAAGTAATCTTAATGAGATGAATACTGTGATTAAATCAAAGATTGGAAACTATAAGAATTAGAAAAACATGCAAAGCCTTGACTGCTCTTCATTTCCTCATTACTACTACCCCAAAGAGAAGCACTTTATGAACATAGGACTTATCAATGCCCCCATTTGAAGTAATCTTATAGGATGAATACTGTGATTAAGTGATCATTGCATTTAGAACTCAGTTTGGCGTCCCAGAAAGCAGTTATCTCCGGAAGCACTGGTCACTTGAAACTACCCCAACAAAAGCACTTACCTATTACAACAGACAAGTCAGTGCCATTATGAGGGTACCGATCGTGACAAATTAAATAATTTCCATTTTGAAGACTACAATTCTGTGGAATCAGAGGAGGACATTTCCAACCAGAAACACCAGGAGCATGCTGCCTGCTTTCAGGCTGAGCTGATCTGAGCAGTTTGGTTAACAGCAACCATTATAAATATGCCCATGCCCCTTTGGCTTTGCTGTGGTCGTTGGTACTTGGGTAGTTTTGAAAGGCCATTAATCTTTGATTGCCCTGTTAATATCTTTGGAATGCCTCAGCATCCTTGAGCATGGGTGGACTTTTCACACATTTAAAGCATTTCATGCAAATTCAACCATTATAATGTTTTCTGAAAGTAGAAAATGATACAGTCCTTGTTAAAGCATAGAATCACACTATGCACAAAATCAAAGTTCGCAAGGCCAAATCTTTGGGTAAAACAGCATGCTCTAGTGTTTACATTGGGATTCTGCTGTAATCAAGGCGATGGGCAAAACCACTGATGAACAATCACCAGCAAGACAACCCCAAAGTAAAGCACTTATTCTTACATGGAACTGCAAATGCTTCTCTTTGTAGTCATCTAGGGAGTCTCCTTCATATGAAACAGAACTAAATGCAAACCAGTTGGACATAGGAAGTCAGTCAGCAAACATTTACCCCAACTTGATAGCACTTTCTGCTTTGGTTCAAAAGAAAGATGCTAAAGTTAGAGTAAACATAAGCTGGTTTTCACTCAAGGAGGCAAGGAATTGAAAATGTGGCTTCAGAGGAGGATGCAAAATTGTGCCTAAATTTTGCCATTTTATTGAGCATTTAAAGCTGCAAGTTTGGATCAGAGGTATATGTCTGCAAAATTAGAAATACAAATTAAATTAAAAAAATCACAAGATTGGAAACTATAAGAAATAGAAAATATGTGAAGCCTTGACTGCTCTTCATTTACTCATTACTACTACCCCAAAGAGAAGCACTTATGAACATAGGACCAATCAATGCCCCCATTTGAAAGTAATCTTAATGAGATGAATACTGTGATTAAATGATTATTGCATTTAGAACTCAGTTTGGCGTCCCAGAAAGCAGTTATCTCCGGAAGCACTGGTCACTTGAAACTACCCCAACAAAAGCACTTACCTATTACAACAGACAAGTCAGTGCCATTATGAGGGTACTGATCGTGACAAATTAAATATTTTCCATTTTGAAGACTACAATTCTGTGGAATCAGAGGAGGACATTTCCAACCAGAAACACCAGGAGCATGCTGCCTGCAATCAGGGTGAGCTGATCTGAGCAGTTTTGTTAACAGCACCCATTATAAATATGTCTATGGCTCTTTGGCTTTGCTGTGGTCGTTGGTACTTGGGTAGTTTTGAAAGGCCATTAATCTTTGATTGCCCTGTTAATATCTTTGGAATGCCTCAGCATCCTTGAGCATGGGTGGACTTTTCACACATTTAAAGCATTTCATGCAAATTCAACCATTATAATGTTTTCTGAAAGTAGAAAATTATGCAGTCCTTGTTAAAGCATAGAATTAAACTAGGCACAAAATCAAAGTTCGCAAGGCCAAATCTTTGGTTGAAACAGCACGCTCTAGTGTTTACATTGGGATTCTGCTGTAATCAAGGCGATGGGCAAAACCACTGATGAACAATCACCAGCAAGACAATACCAAAGCAAAGCACTTATTCTTACATGGAACTGCAAATGCTTCTCTTTGTAGTCATCTAGGGAGTCTCCTTCATATGAAACAGAACTAAATGCAAAACCAGTTGGAAATAGGAAGTCAGTCAGTAAACATTTACCCCAACTTGATAGCACTTTCTGCTTTGGTTCAAAAGAAAGATGCTAAAGTTAGAGTAAACATCAGCTGGTTTTCACTCAAGGAGGCAAGGAATTGAAAATGTGGCTTCAGAGGAGGATGCAAAATTGTGTCTAAATTTTGCCATTTTATTGAGCATTTAAAGCTGCAAGTTTGGATCAGAGGTATATGTCTGCAAAATAAGAAATAGAAATTACATGAACAAATCACAAGATTGGAAACTATAAGAAATAGAAAATAGGTGAAACCTTGACTGCTCTTCATTTCCTCATTACTACTACCCCAAAGAGAAGCACTTATGAACATAGGACCAATCAATACCCCCATTTGAAAGTAATCTTAATGAGATGAATACTGTGATTAAATGATTATTGCATTTAGAACTCAGTTTGGCGTCCCAGAAAGCAGTTATCTCCGGAAGCACTGGTCACTTGAAACTACCCCAACAAAAGCACTTACCTATTACAACAGACAAGTCAGTGCCATTATGAGGGTACTGATCGTGACAAATTAAATATTTTCCATTTTGAAGACTACAATTCTGTGGAATCAGAGGAGGACATTTCCAACCAGAAACACCAGGAGCATGCTGCCTGCAATCAGGGTGAGCTGATCTGAGCAGTTTTGTTAACAGCACCCATTATAAATATGTCTATGGCTCTTTGGCTTTGCTGTGGTCGTTGGTACTTGGGTAGTTTTGAAAGGCCATTAATCTTTGATTGCCCTGTTAATATCTTTGGAATGCCTCAGCATCCTTGAGCATGGGTGGACTTTTCACACATTTAAAGCATTTCATGCAAATTCAACCATTATAATGTTTTCTGAAAGTAGAAAATTATGCAGTCCTTGTTAAAGCATAGAATTAAACTAGGCACAAAATCAAAGTTCGCAAGGCCAAATCTTTGGTTGAAACAGCACGCTCTAGTGTTTACATTGGGATTCTGCTGTAATCAAGGCGATGGGCAAAACCACTGATGAACAATCACCAGCAAGACAATACCAAAGCAAAGCACTTATTCTTACATGGAACTGCAAATGCTTCTCTTTGTAGTCATCTAGGGAGTCTCCTTCATATGAAACAGAACTAAATGCAAACCAGTTGGAAATAGGAAGTCAGTCAGTAAACATTTACCCCAACTTGATAGCACTTTCTGCTTTGGTTCAAAAGAAAGATGCTAAAGTTAGAGTAAACATCAGCTGGTTTTCACTCAAGGAGGCAAGGAATTGAAAATGTGGCTTCAGAGGAGGATGCAAAATTGTGTCTAAATTTTGCCATTTTATTGAGCATTTAAAGCTGCAAGTTTGTTTCAGAGGTATATGTCTGCAAAATAAGAAATAGAAATTACATGAACAAATCACAAGATTGGAAACTATAAGAAATAGAAAATAGGTGAAACATTGACTGCTCTTCATTTCCTCATTACTACTACCCCAAAGAGAAGCACTTATGAACATAGGACCAATCAATGCCCCCATTTGAAGTAATCTTAATGAGATGAATACTGTGATTAAATCACAAGATTGGAAACTATAAGAAATAGAAAATATGCGATGCCTTGACTGCTCTTCATTTCCTCACTACTACTACCCCAAAGAGAAGCACTTATGAACATAGGACCAATCAATACCCCCATTTGAAGTAATCTTATAGGATGAATACTGTGATTAAATGATCATTGCATTTAGAACTCAGTTTGGCGTCCCAGAAAGCAGTTATCTCCGGAAGCACTGGTCACTTGAAACTACCCCAACAAAAGCACTTACCTATTACCACAGACAAGTCAGTGCCATTATGAGGGTACAGATCGTGACAAATTAAATATTTTCCATTTTGAAGACTACAATTCTGTGGAATCAGAGGAGGACATTTCCAACCAGAAACACCAGGAGCATGCTGCCTGCATTCAGGCTGAGCTGATCTGAGCAGTTTGGTTAACAGCAATCATTATAAATATGTCCATGCCCCTTTGGCTCTGCTGTGGTCATTGGTACTTGGGTAGTTTTGAAAGGCCATTAACCTTTGATTGCCCTGTTAATATCTTTGGAATGCCTCAGCATCCTTGAGCATGGGTGGACTTTTCACACATTTAAAGCATTTCATGCAAATTCAACCATTATAATGTTTTCTGAAAGTAGAAAATGATGCAGTCCTTGTTAAAGCATAGAATTACACTATGCACAAAATCAAAGTTCGCAAGGCCAAATCTTTCGGTAAAAGAGCACGCTCAAGTGTTTACATTGCGATTCTGTTGTAATCAAGGCGATGGGCAAAACCACTGATGAACAATCACCAGCAAGACAACCCCAAAGTAAAGCACTTATTCTTACATGGAACTGAAAATGCTTCTCTTTGTAGTCATCTAGAGAGTCTCCTTCATATGAAACAGAACTAAATGCAAACCAGATGGACATAGGAAGTCAGTCAGCAAACATTTACCCCAACTTGATAGCACTTTCTGCTTTGGTTGAAAAGAAAGATGCTAAAGTTAGAGTAGACATCAGCTGGTTTTCACTCAAGGAGGCAAGGAATTGAAAATGTGGCTTCAGAGGAGGATGCAAAATTGTGTCTAAATTTTGCCATTTTATTGAGCATTTAAAGCTGCAAGTTTGTTTCAGAGGTATATGTCTGCAAAATAAGAAATAGAAATTACATGAACAAATCACAAGATTGGAAACTATAAGAAATAGAAAATAGGTGAAACATTGACTGCTCTTAATTTCCTCATTACTACTACCCCAAAGAGAAGCACTTATGAACATAGGACCAATCAATGCCCCCATTTGAAGTAATCTTAATGAGATGAATACTGTGATTAAATCAAAAGATTGGAAACTATAAGAATTAGAAAACATGCAAAGCCTTGACTGCTCTTCATTTCCTCATTACTACTACCCCAAAGAGAAGCACTTATGAACATAGGACTTATCAATGCCCCCATTTGAAGTAATCTTATAGGATGAATACTGTGATTAAATGATCATTGCATTTAGAACTCAGTTTGGCGTCCCAGAAAGCAGTTATCTCCGGAAGCACTGGTCACTTGAAACTACCCCAACAAAAGCACTTACCTATTACAACAGACAAGTCAGTGCCATTATGAGGGTACCGATCGTGACAAATTAAATAATTTCCATTTTGAAGACTACAATTCTGTGGAATCAGAGGAGGACATTTCCAACCAGAAACACCAGGAGCATGCTGCCTGCTTTCAGGCTGAGCTGATCTGAGCAGTTTGGTTAACAGCAACCATTATAAATATGCCCATGCCCCTTTGGCTTTGCTGTGGTCGTTGGTACTTGGGTAGTTTTGAAAGGCCATTAATCTTTGATTGCCCTGTTAATATCTTTGGAATGCCTCAGCATCCTTGAGCATGGGTGGACTTTTCACACATTTAAAGCATTTCATGCAAATTCAACCATTATAATGTTTTCTGAAAGTAGAAAATGATACAGTCCTTGTTAAAGCATAGAATCACACTATGCACAAAATCAAAGTTCGCAAGGCCAAATCTTTGGGTAAAACAGCATGCTCTAGTGTTTACATTGGGATTCTGCTGTAATCAAGGCGATGGGCAAAACCACTGATGAACAATCACCAGCAAGACAACCCCAAAGTAAAGCACTTATTCTTACATGGAACTGCAAATGCTTCTCTTTGTAGTCATCTAGGGAGTCTCCTTCATATGAAACAGAACTAAATGCAAACCAGTTGGACATAGGAAGTCAGTCAGCAAACATTTACCCCAACTTGATAGCACTTTCTGCTTTGGTTCAAAAGAAAGATGCTAAAGTTAGAGTAAACATAAGCTGGTTTTCACTCAAGGAGGCAAGGAATTGAAAATGTGGCTTCAGAGGAGGATGCAAAATTGTGCCTAAATTTTGCCATTTTATTGAGCATTTAAAGCTGCAAGTTTGGATCAGAGGTATATGTCTGCAAAATTAGAAATACAAATTAAATTAAAAAAAATCACAAGATTGGAAACTATAAGAAATAGAAAATATGTGAAGCCTTGACTGCTCTTCATTTACTCATTACTACTACCCCAAAGAGAAGCACTTATGAACATAGGACCAATCAATGCCCCCATTTGAAGTAATCTTAATGAGATGAATACTGTGATTAAATGATCATTGCATTTAGAACTCAGTTTGGCGTCCCAGAAAGCAATTATCTCCGGAAGCACTGGTCACTTGAAAACTACCCCAACAAAAGCACTTACCTATTACAACAGACAAGTCAGTGCCATTATGAGGGTACCGATCGTGACAAATTAAATATTTTCCATTTTGAAGACTACAATTCTGTGGAATCAGAGGAGGACATTTCCAACCAGAAACACAGGAGCATGCTGCCTGCATTCAGGGCTGAGCTGATCTGAGCAGTTTGGTTAACAGCAACCCATTATAAATATGTCCATGGCCCCTTTGGCTTTGCTGTGGTCATTGGTACTTGGGTAGTTTTGAAAGGCCATTAATCTTTGATTGCCCTGTTAATATCTTTGGAATGCCTCAGCATCCTTGAGCATGGGTGGACTTTTCACACATTTAAAGCATTTCATGGCAAATTCAACCATTATAATGTTTTCTGAAAGTAGAAAATGATGCAGTCCTTGTTAAAGCATAGAATCACACTATGCACAAAATCAAAGTTCACAAGGCAAATCTTTGGTTAAAACAGCACACTCTAGTGTTTACATTGGGATTCTGCTGTAATCAAGGCGATGGGCAAAACCACTGATGAACAATCACCAGCAAGACAATACCAAAGCAAAGCACTTATTCTTACATGGAATTGCAAATGCTTCTCTTTGTAGTCATCTAGGGAGTCTCCTTCATATGAAACAGAACTAATTGCAAACCAGTTGGACATAGGAAGTCAGTCAGCAAACATTTACCCCAACTTGATAGCACTTTCTGCTTTGGTTGAAAAGAAAGATGCTAAAGTTAGAGTAGACATCAGCTGGTTTTCACTCAAGGAGGCAAGGAATTGAAAATGTGGCTTCAGAGGAGGATGCAAATTTGTGTCCAAATTTTGCCATTTTATTGAGCATTTAAAGCTACAAGTTTGGATCAGAGGTATATGTCTGCAAAATAAGAAATAGAAATTAAATGAAAAAATCACAAGATTGGAAACTATAAGAAATAGAAAATAGGTGAAACATTGACTGCTCTTCATTTCCTCATTACTACTACCCCAAAGAGAAGCACTTATGAACATAGGACCAATCAATGCCCCCATTTGAAGTAATCTTAATGAGATGAATACTGTGATTAAATCACAAAGATTGGAAACTATAAGAAATAGAAAACATGCGAAGCCTTGACTGCTCTTCATTTCCTCATTACTACTACCCCAAGAGAAGCACTTAGAACATAGGACTTATCAATGCCCCCATTTGAAGTAATCTTATAGGATGAATACTGTGATTAAATGATCATTGCATTTAGAACTCAGTTTGGCGTCCCAGAAAGCAGTTATCTCCGGAAGCACTGGTCACTTGAAACTACCCCAACAAAAGCACTTACCTATTACAACAGACAAGTCAGTGCCATTATGAGGGTACAGATCGTGACAAATTAAATATTTTCCATTTTGAAGACTACAATTCTGTGGAATCAGAGGAGGACATTTCCAACCAGAAACACCAGGAGCATGCTGCCTGCATCAGGCTGAGCTGATCTGAGCAGTTTGGTTAACAGCACCCATTATAAATATGTCTATGGCTCTTTGGCTTTGCTGTAGTCGTTGGTACTTGGGTAGTTTTGAAAGGCCATTAATCTTTGATTGCCCTGTTAATATCTTTGGAATGCCTCAGCATCCTTGAGCATGGGTGGACTTTTCACACATTTAAAGCATTTCATGCAAATTCAACCATTATAATGTTTTCTGAAAGTAGAAAATGATGCAGTCCTTGTTAAAGCATAGAATTACACTAGGCACAAAATCAAAGTTCGCAAGGCCAAATCTTTGGTTGAAACAGCACGCTCTAGTGTTTACATTGGGATTCTGCTGTAATCAAGGCGATGGGCAAAACCACTGATGAACAATCACCAGCAAGACAATACCAAAGCAAAGCACTTATTCTTACATGGAACTGCAAATGCTTCTCTTTGTAGTCATCTAGGGAGTCTCCTTCATATGAAACAGAACTAAATGCAAACCAGTTGGAAATAGGCAGTCAGTCAGTAAACATTTACCCCAACTTGATAGCACTTTCTGCTTTGGTTCAAAAGAAAGATGCTAAAGTTAGAGTAAACATCAGCTGGTTTTCACTCAAGGAGGCAAGGAATTGAAAATGTGGCTTCAGAGGAGGATGCAAAATTGTGTCTAAATTTTGCCATTTTATTGAGCATTTAAAGCTGCAAGTTTGTTTCAGAGGTATATGTCTGCAAAATAAGAAATAGAAATTACATGAACAAATCACAAGATTGGAAACTATAAGAAATAGAAAATAGCTGAAACATTGACTGCTCTTCATTTCCTCATTACTACTACCCCAAAGAGAAGCACTTATGAACATAGGACCAATCAATGCCCCCATTTGAAGTAATATTAATGAGATGAATACTGTGATTAAATCACAAGATTGGAAACTATAAGAAATAGAAAACATGCGAAGCCTTGACTGCTCTTCATTTCCTCATTACTACTACCCCAAAGAGAAGGACTTATGAACATAGGACTTATCAATGCCCCCATTTGAAGTAATCTTATAGGATGAATACTGTGATTAAATGATCATTGCATTTAGAACTCAGTTTGGCGTCCCAGAAAGCAGTTATCTCCGGAAGCACTGGTCACTTGAAACTACCCCAACAAAAGCACTTACCTATTACAACAGACAAGTCAGTGCCATTATGAGGGTACCGATCGTGACAAATTAAATAATTTCCATTTTGAAGACTACAATTCTGTGGAATCAGAGGAGGACATTTCCAACCAGAAACACCAGGAGCATGCTGCCTGCTTTCAGGCTGAGCTGATCTGAGCAGTTTGGTTAACAGCAATCATTATAAATATGCCCATGCCCCTTTGGCTTTGCTGTGGTCGTTGGTACTTGGGTAGTTTTGAAAGGCCATTAATCTTTGATTGCCCTGTTAATATCTTTGGAATGCCTCAGCATCCTTGAGCATGGGTGGACTTTTCACACATTTAAAGCATTTCATGCAAATTCAACCATTATAATGTTTTCTGAAAGTAGAAAATTATACAGTCCTTGTTAAAGCATAGAATCACACTATGCACAAAATCAAAGTTCGCAAGGCCAAATCTTTGGTTAAAACAGCACACTCTAGTGTTTACATTGGGATTCTGCTGTAATCAAGGCGATGGGCAAAACCACTGATGAACAATCACCAGCAAGACAACCCCAAAGTAAAGCACTTATTCTTACATGGAACTGCAAATGCTTCTCTTTGTAGTTATCTAGGGAGTCTCCTTCAAATGAAACAGAACTAAATGCAAACCAGATGGACATAGGAAGTCAGTCAGCAAACATTTACCCCAACTTGATAGCACTTTCTGCTTTGGTTCAAAAGAAAGATGCTAAAGTTAGAGTAGACATCAGCTGGTTTTCACTCAAGGAGGCAAGGAATTGAAAATGTGGCTACAGAGGTGGATGCAAATTTGTGTCCAAATTTTGCAATCTTATTCAGCATTTCAATCTACAAGTTTGGATCAGAGGTATATGTCTGCAAAATTAGAAATACAAATTAAATTAAAAAAAATCACAAGATTGGAAACTATAAGAAATAGAAAATATGTGAAGCCTTGATTGCTCTTCATTTACTCATTACTACTACCCCAAAGAGAAGCACTTATGAACATAGGACCAATCAATGCCCCCATTTGAAGTAATCTTAATTAGATGAATACTGTGATTAAATCACAAGATTGGAAACTATAAGAAATAGAAAACATTGAAGCCTTGACTGCTCTTCATTTCCTCACTACTACTACCCCAAAGAGAAGCACTTATGAACATTGGACCAATCAATGCCCCCATTTGAAGTAATCTTAATGAGATGAATACTGTGATTAAATCACAAGATTGGAAACTATAAGAAATAGAAAATATGCAAAGCCTTGAATGCTCTTCGTTTCCTCACTACTACTACCCCAAAGAGAAGCACTTATGAACATAGGACCAATCAATGCCCCCATTTGAAGTAATCTTAATGAGATGAATACTGTGATTAAATGATCATTGCATTTAGAACTCAGTTTGGCGTCCCAGAAAGCAATTATCTCTGGAAGCACTGGTCACTTGAAACTACCCCAACAAAAGCACTTACCTATTACAACAGACAAGTCAGTGTCATTATGAGGGTACTGATTGTGACAAATTAAATCTTTTCCATTTTGAAATCTACAATTACTGTGGAATCAGAGGAGGCCATTTCCAACCAGAGACACCAGGAGAATGCTGCCTGCAGTCAGGCTGAGCTGATCTGAGCAGTTTGGTTAACAGCAACTATTATAAATATGCCCATGCCCCTTTGGCTTTGCTGTGGTCGTTGGTACTTGGGTAGTTTTGAAAGGCCATTAATCTTTGATTGCCCTGTTAATATCTTTGGAATGCCTCAGCATCCCTGAGCATGGGTGGACTTTTCACACATTTAAAGCATTTCATGCAAATTCAACCATTATAATGTTTTCTGAAAGTAGAAAATGATACAGTCCTTGTTAAAGCATAGAATCACACTATGCACAAAATCAAAGTTCGCAAGGCCAAATCTTTGGTTAAAACAGCACACTCTAGTGTTTACATTGGGATTCTGCTGTAATCAAGGCGATGGGCAAAACCACTGATGAACAATCACCAGCAAGACAATACCAAAGCAAAGCACTTATTCTTACATGGAACTGCAAATGCTTCTCTTTGTAGTCATCTAGGGAGTCTCCTTCATATGAAACAGAACTAAATGCAAACCAGTTGGAAATAGGAAGTCAGTCAGCAAACATTTACCCCAACTTGATAGCACTTTCTGCTTTGGTTGAAAAGAAAGATGCTAAAGTTAGAGTAAACATCAGCTGGTTTTCACTCAAGGAGGCAAGGAATTGAAAATGTGGCTTCAGAGGAGGATGCAAAATTGTGCCTAAATTTTGCCATTTTATTGAGCATTTAAAGCTGCAAGTTTGGATCAGAGGTATATGTCTGCAAAATTAGAAATACAAATTAAATTAAAAAAATCACAAGATTGGAAACTATAAGAAATAGAAAATATGTGAAGCCTTGACTGCTCTTCATTTACTCATTACTACTACCCCAAAGAGAAGCACTTATGAACATAGGACCAATCAATGCCCCCATTTGAAGTAATCTTAATGAGATGAATACTGTGATTAAATGATCATTGCATTTAGAACTCAGTTTGGCGTCCCAGAAAGCAATTATCTCCGGAAGCACTGGTCACTTGAAACTACCCCAACAAAAGCACTTACCTATTACAACAGACAAGTCAGTGCCATTATGAGGGTACCGATCGTGACAAATTAAATATTTTCCATTTTGAAGACTACAATTCTGTGGAATCAGAGGAGGACATTTCCAACCAGAAACACCAGGAGCATGCTGCCTGCATTCAGGCTGAGCTGATCTGAGCAGTTTGGTTAACAGCAACCATTATAAATATGTCCATGCCCCTTTGGCTTTGCTGTGGTCATTGGTACTTGGGTAGTTTTGAAAGGCCATTAATCTTTGATTGCCCTGTTAATATCTTTGGAATGCCTCAACATCCTTGAGCATGGGTGGACTTTTCACACATTTAAAGCATTTCATGCAAATTCAACCATTATAATGTTTTCTGAAAGTAGAAAATGATGCAGTCCTTGTTAAAGCATAGAATCACACTATGCACAAAATCAAAGTTCACAAGGCAAATCTTTGGTTAAAACAGCACACTCTAGTGTTTACATTGGGATTCTGCTGTAATCAAGGCGATGGGCAAAACCACTGATGAACAATCACCAGCAAGACAATACCAAAGTAAAGCACTTATTCTTACATGGAATTGCAAATGCTTCTCTTTGTAGTTATCTAGGGAGTCTCCTTCAAATGAAACGGAACTAATTGCAAACCAGTTGGACATAGGAAGTCAGTCAGCAAACATTTACCCCAACTTGATAGCACTTTCTGCTTTGGTTGAAAAGAAAGATGCTAAAGTTAGAGTAGACATCAGCTGGTTTTCACTCAAGGAGGCAAGGAATTGAAAATGTGGCTTCAGAGGAGGATGCAAATGTGTGTCCAAATTTTGCCATTTTATTGAGCATTTAAAGCTACAAGTTTGGATCAGAGGTATATGTCTGCAAAATAAGAAATAGAAATTACATGAACAAATCACAAGATTGGAAACTATAAGAAATAGAAAATAGGTGAAACATTGACTGCTCTTCATTTCCTCATTACTACTACCCCAAAGAGAAGCACTTATGAACATAGGACCAATCAAAACCCCCATTTGAAGTAATATTAATGAGATGAATACTGTGATTAAATCACAATATTGGAAACTATAAGAAATAGAAAACATGCGAAGCCTTGACTGCTCTTCATTTCCTCATTACTACTACCCCAAAGAGAAGGACTTATCAATGCCCCCATTTGAAGTAATCTTATAGGATGAATACTGTGATTAAATGATCATTGCATTTAGAACTCAGTTTGGCGTCCCAGAAAGCAGTTATCTCCGGAAGCACTGGTCACTTGAAACTACCCCAACAAAAGCACTTACCTATTACAACAGACAAGTCAGTGCCATTATGAGGGTACAGATCGTGACAAATTAAATAATTTCCATTTTGAAGACTACAATTCTGTGGAATCAGAGGAGGACATTTCCAACCAGAAACACCAGGAGCATGCTGCCTGCATACAGGCTGAGCTGATCTGAGCAGTTTGGTTAACAGCACCCATTATAAATATGTCTATGGCTCTTTGGCTTTGCTGTAGTCGTTGGTACTTGGGTAGTTTTGAAAGGCCATTAATCTTTGATTGCCCTGTTAATATCTTTGGAATGCCTCAGCATCCTTGAGCATGGGTGGACTTTTCACACATTTAAAGCATTTCATGCAAATTCAACCATTATAATGTTTTCTGAAAGTAGAAAATGATGCAGTCCTTGTTAAAGCATAGAATTACACTAGGCACAAAATCAAAGTTCGCAAGGCCAAATCTTTGGTTGAAACAGCACGCTCTAGTGTTTACATTGGGATTCTGCTGTAATCAAGGCGATGGGCAAAACCACTGATGAACAATCACCAGCAAGACAATACCAAAGCAAAGCACTTATTCTTACATGGAACTGCAAATGCTTCTCTTTGTAGTCATCTAGGGAGTCTCCTTCATATGAAACAGAACTAAATGCAAACCAGTTGGAAATAGGCAGTCAGTCAGTAAACATTTACCCCAACTTGATAGCACTTTCTGCTTTGGTTCAAAAGAAAGATGCTAAAGTTAGAGTAAACATCAGCTGGTTTTCACTCAAGGAGGCAAGGAATTGAAAATGTGGCTTCAGAGGAGGATGCAAAATTGTGTCTAAATTTTGCCATTTTATTGAGCATTTAAAGCTGCAAGTTTGTTTCAGAGGTATATGTCTGCAAAATAAGAAATAGAAATTACATGAACAAATCACAAGATTGGAAACTATAAGAAATAGAAAATAGCTGAAACATTGACTGCTCTTCATTTCCTCATTACTACTACCCCAAAGAGAAGCACTTATGAACATAGGACCAATCAATGCCCCAATTTGAAGTAATATTAATGAGATGAATACTGTGATTAAATCACAAGATTGGAAACTATAAGAAATAGAAAACATGCGAAGCCTTGACTGCTCTTCATTTCCTCATTACTACTACCCCAAAGAGAAGGACTTATGAACATAGGACTTATCAATGCCCCCATTTGAAGTAATCTTATAGGATGAATACTGTGATTAAATGATCATTGCATTTAGAACTCAGTTTGGCGTCCCAGAAAGCAGTTATCTCCGGAAGCACTGGTCACTTGAAACTACCCCAACAAAAGCACTTACCTATTACAACAGACAAGTCAGTGCCATTATGAGGGTACCGATCGTGACAAATTAAATAATTTCCATTTTGAAGACTACAATTCTGTGGAATCAGAGGAGGACATTTCCAACCAGAAACACCAGGAGCATGCTGCCTGCTTTCAGGCTGAGCTGATCTGAGCAGTTTGGTTAACAGCAATCATTATAAATATGCCCATGCCCCTTTGGCTTTGCTGTGGTCGTTGGTACTTGGGTAGTTTTGAAAGGCCATTAATCTTTGATTGCCCTGTTAATATCTTTGGAATGCCTCAGCATCCTTGAGCATGGGTGGACTTTTCACACATTTAAAGCATTTCATGCAAATTCAACCATTATAATGTTTTCTGAAAGTAGAAAATTATACAGTCCTTGTTAAAGCATAGAATCACACTATGCACAAAATCAAAGTTCGCAAGGCCAAATCTTTGGTTAAAACAACACACTCTAGTGTTTACATTGGGATTCTGCTGTAATCAAGGCGATGGGCAAAACCACTGATGAACAATCACCAGCAAGACAACCCCAAAGTAAAGCACTTATTCTTACATGGAACTGCAAATGCTTCTCTTTGTAGTTATCTAGGGAGTCTCCTTCAAATGAAACAGAACTAAATGCAAACCAGATGGACATAGGAAGTCAGTCAGCAAACATTTACCCCAACTTGATAGCACTTTCTGCTTTGGTTCAAAAGAAAGATGCTAAAGTTAGAGTAGACATCAGCTGGTTTTCACTCAAGGAGGCAAGGAATTGAAAATGTGGCTACAGAGGTGGATGCAAATTTGTGTCCAAATTTTGCAATCTTATTCAGCATTTCAATCTACAAGTTTGGATCAGAGGTATATGTCTGCAAAATTAGAAATACAAATTAAATTAAAAAAAATCACAAGATTGGAAACTATAAGAAATAGAAAATATGTGAAGCCTTGATTGCTCTTCATTTACTCATTACTACTACCCCAAAGAGAAGCACTTATGAACATAGGACCAATCAATGCCCCCATTTGAAGTAATCTTAATTAGATGAATACTGTGATTAAATCACAAGATTGGAAACTATAAGAAATAGAAAACATTGAAGCCTTGACTGCTCTTCATTTCCTCACTACTACTACCCCAAAGAGAAGCACTTATGAACATTGGACCAATCAATGCCCCCATTTGAAGTAATCTTAATGAGATGAATACTGTGATTAAATCACAAGATTGGAAACTATAAGAAATAGAAAATATGCAAAGCCTTGAATGCTCTTCGTTTCCTCACTACTACTACCCCAAAGAGAAGCACTTATGAACATAGGACCAATCAATGCCCCCATTTGAAGTAATCTTAATGAGATGAATACTGTGATTAAATGATCATTGCATTTAGAACTCAGTTTGGCGTCCCAGAAAGCAATTATCTCTGGAAGCACTGGTCACTTGAAACTACCCCAACAAAAGCACTTACCTATTACAACAGACAAGTCAGTGTCATTATGAGGGTACTGATTGTGACAAATTAAAATCTTTTCCATTTTGAAATCTACATTACTGTGGAATCAGAGGAGGCCATTTCCAACCAGAGACACCAGGAGAATGCTGCCTGCAGTCAGGCTGAGCTGATCTGAGCAGTTTGGTTAACAGCAACTATTATAAATATGCCCATGCCCCTTTGGCTTTGCTGTGGTCGTTGGTACTTGGGTAGTTTTGAAAGGCCATTAATCTTTGATTGCCCTGTTAATATCTTTGGAATGCCTCAGCATCCCTGAGCATGGGTGGACTTTTCACACATTTAAAGCATTTCATGCAAATTCAACCATTATAATGTTTTCTGAAAGTAGAAAATGATACAGTCCTTGTTAAAGCATAGAATCACACTATGCACAAAATCAAAGTTCGCAAGGCCAAATCTTTGGTTAAAACAGCACACTCTAGTGTTTACATTGGGATTCTGCTGTAATCAAGGCGATGGGCAAAACCACTGATGAACAATCACCAGCAAGACAATACCAAAGCAAAGCACTTATTCTTACATGGAACTGCAAATGCTTCTCTTTGTAGTCATCTAGGGAGTCTCCTTCATATGAAACAGAACTAAATGCAAACCAGTTGGAAATAGGAAGTCAGTCAGCAAACATTTACCCCAACTTGATAGCACTTTCTGCTTTGGTTGAAAAGAAAGATGCTAAAGTTAGAGTAAACATCAGCTGGTTTTCACTCAAGGAGGCAAGGAATTGAAAATGTGGCTTCAGAGGAGGATGCAAAATTGTGTCTAAATTTTGCCATTTTATTGAGCATTTAAAGCTGCAAGTTTGGATCAGAGGTATATGTCTGCAAAATAAGAAATAGAAATTACATGAACAAATCACAAGATTGGAAACTATAAGAAATAGAAAATAGGTGAAACCTTGACTGCTCTTCATTTCCTCATTACTACTACCCCAAAGAGAAGCACTTATGAACATAGGACCAATCAATACCCCCATTTGAAGTAATCTTAATGAGATGAATACTGTGATTAAATGATCATTGCATTTAGAACTCAGTTTGGCGTCCCAGAAAGCAGTTATCTCCGGAAGCACTGGTCACTTGAAACTACCCCAACAAAAGCACTTACCTATTACAACAGACAAGTCAGTGCCATTATGAGGGTACTGATCGTGACAAATTAAATATTTTCCATTTTGAAGACTACAATTCTGTGGAATCAGAGGAGGACATTTCCAACCAGAAACACCAGGAGCATGCTGCCTGCAATCAGGGTGAGCTGATCTGAGCAGTTTTGTTAACAGCACCCATTATAAATATGTCTATGGCTCTTTGGCTTTGCTGTAGTCGTTGGTACTTGGGTAGTTTTGAAAGGCCATTAATCTTTGATTGCCCTGTTAATATCTTTGGAATGCCTCAGCATCCTTGAGCATGGGTGGACTTTTCACACATTTAAAGCATTTCATGCAAATTCAACCATTATAATGTTTTCTGAAAGTAGAAAAGGATGCAGTCCTTGTTAAAGCATAGAATTACACTAGGCACAAAATCAAAGTTCGCAAGGCCAAATCTTTGGTTGAAACAGCACGCTCTAGTGTTTACATTGGGATTCTGCTGTAATCAAGGCGATGGGCAAAACCACTGATGAACAATCACCAGCAAGACAATACCAAAGCAAAGCACTTATTCTTACATGGAACTGCAAATGCTTCTCTTTGTAGTCATCTAGGGAGTCTCCTTCATATGAAACAGAACTAAATGCAAACCAGTTGGAAATAGGCAGTCAGTCAGTAAACATTTACCCCAACTTGATAGCACTTTCTGCTTTGGTTCAAAAGAAAGATGCTAAAGTTAGAGTAAACATCAGCTGGTTTTCACTCAAGGAGGCAAGGAATTGAAAATGTGGCTTCAGAGGAGGATGCAAAATTGTGTCTAAATTTTGCCATTTTATTGAGCATTTAAAGCTGCAAGTTTGGATCAGAGGTATATGTCTGCAAAATTAGAAATACAAATTAAATTAAAAAAAATCATTATAAATATGTCCATGCCCCTTTGGCTCTGCTGTGGTCATTGGTACTTGGGTAGTTTTGAAAGGCCATTAACCTTTGATTGCCCTGTTAATATCTTTGGAATGCCTCAGCATCCTTGAGCATGGGTGGACTTTTCACACATTTAAAGCATTTCATGCAAATTCAACCATTATAATGTTTTCTGAAAGTAGAAAATGATGCAGTCCTTGTTAAAGCATAGAATTACACTATGCACAAAATCAAAGTTCGCAAGGCCAAATCTTTCGGTAAAAGAGCACGCTCAAGTGTTTACATTGCGATTCTGCTGTAATCAAGGCGATGGGCAAAACCACTGATGAACAATCACCAGCAAGACAACCCCAAAGTAAAGCACTTATTCTTACATGGAACTGCAAATGCTTCTCTTTGTAGTCATCTAGGGAGTCTCCTTCATATGAAACAGAACTAAATGCAAACCAGTTGGACATAGGAAGTCAGTCAGCAAACATTTACCCCAACTTGATAGCACTTTCTGCTTTGGTTCAAAAGAAAGATGCTAAAGTTAGAGTAAACATAAGCTGGTTTTCACTCAAGGAGGCAAGGAATTGAAAATGTGGCTTCAGAGGAGGATGCAAAATTGTGCCTAAATTTTGCCATTTTATTGAGCATTTAAAGCTGCAAGTTTGGATCAGAGGTATATGTCTGCAAAATTAGAAATACAAATGAAATTAAAAAAAATCACAAGATTGGAAACTATAAGAAATAGAAAATATGTGAAGCCTTGACTGCTCTTCATTTACTCATTACTACTACCCCAAAGAGAAGCACTTATGAACATAGGACCAATCAATGCCCCCATTTGAAGTAATCTTAATGAGATGAATACTGTGATTAAATGATCATTGCATTTAGAACTCAGTTTGGCGTCCCAGAAAGCAATTATCTCCGGAAGCACTGGTCACTTGAAACTACCCCAACAAAAGCACTTACCTATTACAACAGACAAGTCAGTGCCATTATGAGGGTACCGATCGTGACAAATTAAATATTTTCCATTTTGAAGACTACAATTCTGTGGAATCAGAGGAGGACATTTCCAACCAGAAACACCAGGAGCATGCTGCCTGCATTCAGGCTGAGCTGATCTGAGCAGTTTGGTTAACAGCAACCATTATAAATATGTCCATGCCCCTTTGGCTTTGCTGTGGTCATTGGTACTTGGGTAGTTTTGAAAGGCCATTAATCTTTGATTGCCCTGTTAATATCTTTGGAATGCCTCAACATCCTTGAGCATGGGTGGACTTTTCACACATTTAAAGCATTTCATGCAAATTCAACCATTATAATGTTTTCTGAAAGTAGAAAATGATGCAGTCCTTGTTAAAGCATAGAATCACACTATGCACAAAATCAAAGTTCACAAGGCAAAATCTTTGGTTAAAACAGCACACTCTAGTGTTTACATTGGGATTCTGCTGTAATCAAGGCGATGGGCAAAACCACTGATGAACAATCACCAGCAAGACAATACCAAAGTAAAGCACTTATTCTTACATGGAATTGCAAATGCTTCTCTTTGTAGTTATCTAGGGAGTCTCCTTCAAATGAAACGGAACTAATTGCAAACCAGTTGGACATAGGAAGTCAGTCAGCAAACATTTACCCCAACTTGATAGCACTTTCTGCTTTGGTTGAAAAGAAAGATGCTAAAGTTAGAGTAGACATCAGCTGGTTTTCACTCAAGGAGGCAAGGAATTGAAAATGTGGCTTCAGAGGAGGATGCAAATGTGTGTCCAAATTTTGCCATTTTATTGAGCATTTAAAGCTACAAGTTTGGATCAGAGGTATATGTCTGCAAAATAAGAAATAGAAATTACATGAACAAATCACAAGATTGGAAACTATAAGAAATAGAAAATAGGTGAAACATTGACTGCTCTTCATTTCCTCATTACTACTACCCCAAAGAGAAGCACTTATGAACATAGGACCAATCAAAACCCCCATTTGAAGTAATATTAATGAGATGAATACTGTGATTAAATCACAATATTGGAAACTATAAGAAATAGAAAACATGCGAAGCCTTGACTGCTCTTCATTTCCTCATTACTACTACCCCAAAGAGAAGGACTTATCAATGCCCCCATTTGAAGTAATCTTATAGGATGAATACTGTGATTAAATGATCATTGCATTTAGAACTCAGTTTGGCGTCCCAGAAAGCAGTTATCTCCGGAAGCACTGGTCACTTGAAACTACCCCAACAAAAGCACTTACCTATTACAACAGACAAGTCAGTGCCATTATGAGGGTACAGATCGTGACAAATTAAATAATTTCCATTTTGAAGACTACAATTCTGTGGAATCAGAGGAGGACATTTCCAACCAGAAACACCAGGAGCATGCTGCCTGCATACAGGCTGAGCTGATCTGAGCAGTTTGGTTAACAGCACCCATTATAAATATGTCTATGGCTCTTTGGCTTTGCTGTAGTCGTTGGTACTTGGGTAGTTTTGAAAGGCCATTAATCTTTGATTGCCCTGTTAATATCTTTGGAATGCCTCAGCATCCTTGAGCATGGGTGGACTTTTCACACATTTAAAGCATTTCATGCAAATTCAACCATTATAATGTTTTCTGAAAGTAGAAAATGATGCAGTCCTTGTTAAAGCATAGAATTACACTAGGCACAAAATCAAAGTTCGCAAGGCCAAATCTTTGGTTGAAACAGCACGCTCTAGTGTTTACATTGGGATTCTGCTGTAATCAAGGCGATGGGCAAAACCACTGATGAACAATCACCAGCAAGACAATACCAAAGCAAAGCACTTATTCTTACATGGAACTGCAAATGCTTCTCTTTGTAGTCATCTAGGGAGTCTCCTTCATATGAAACAGAACTAAATGCAAACCAGTTGGAAATAGGCAGTCAGTCAGTAAACATTTACCCCAACTTGATAGCACTTTCTGCTTTGGTTCAAAAGAAAGATGCTAAAGTTAGAGTAAACATCAGCTGGTTTTCACTCAAGGAGGCAAGGAATTGAAAATGTGGCTTCAGAGGAGGATGCAAAATTGTGTCTAAATTTTGCCATTTTATTGAGCATTTAAAGCTGCAAGTTTGTTTCAGAGGTATATGTCTGCAAAATAAGAAATAGAAATTACATGAACAAATCACAAGATTGGAAACTATAAGAAATAGAAAATAGCTGAAACATTGACTGCTCTTCATTTCCTCATTACTACTACCCCAAAGAGAAGCACTTATGAACATAGGACCAATCAATGCCCCAATTTGAAGTAATATTAATGAGATGAATACTGTGATTAAATCACAAGATTGGAAACTATAAGAAATAGAAAACATGCGAAGCCTTGACTGCTCTTCATTTCCTCATTACTACTACCCCAAAGAGAAGGACTTATGAACATAGGACTTATCAATGCCCCCATTTGAAGTAATCTTATAGGATGAATACTGTGATTAAATGATCATTGCATTTAGAACTCAGTTTGGCGTCCCAGAAAGCAGTTATCTCCGGAAGCACTGGTCACTTGAAACTACCCCAACAAAAGCACTTACCTATTACAACAGACAAGTCAGTGCCATTATGAGGGTACCGATCGTGACAAATTAAATAATTTCCATTTTGAAGACTACAATTCTGTGGAATCAGAGGAGGACATTTCCAACCAGAAACACCAGGAGCATGCTGCCTGCTTTCAGGCTGAGCTGATCTGAGCAGTTTGGTTAACAGCAATCATTATAAATATGCCCATGCCCCTTTGGCTTTGCTGTGGTCGTTGGTACTTGGGTAGTTTTGAAAGGCCATTAATCTTTGATTGCCCTGTTAATATCTTTGGAATGCCTCAGCATCCTTGAGCATGGGTGGACTTTTCACACATTTAAAGCATTTCATGCAAATTCAACCATTATAATGTTTTCTGAAAGTAGAAAATGATGCAGTCCTTGTTAAAGCATAGAATTACACTAGGCACAAAATCAAAGTTCGCAAGGCCAAATCTTTGGTTGAAACAGCACGCTCTAGTGTTTACATTGGGATTCTGCTGTAATCAAGGCGATGGGCAAAACCACTGATGAACAATCACCAGCAAGACAATACCAAAGCAAAGCACTTATTCTTACATGGAACTGCAAATGCTTCTCTTTGTAGTCATCTAGGGAGTCTCCTTCATATGAAACAGAACTAAATGCAAACCAGTTGGAAATAGGCAGTCAGTCAGTAAACATTTACCCCAACTTGATAGCACTTTCTGCTTTGGTTCAAAAGAAAGATGCTAAAGTTAGAGTAAACATCAGCTGGTTTTCACTCAAGGAGGCAAGGAATTGAAAATGTGGCTTCAGAGGAGGATGCAAAATTGTGTCTAAATTTTGCCATTTTATTGAGCATTTAAAGCTGCAAGTTTGTTTCAGAGGTATATGTCTGCAAAATAAGAAATAGAAATTACATGAACAAATCACAAGATTGGAAACTATAAGAAATAGAAAATAGCTGAAACATTGACTGCTCTTCATTTCCTCATTACTACTACCCCAAAGAGAAGCACTTATGAACATAGGACCAATCAATGCCCCAATTTGAAGTAATATTAATGAGATGAATACTGTGATTAAATCACAAGATTGGAAACTATAAGAAATAGAAAACATGCGAAGCCTTGACTGCTCTTCATTTCCTCATTACTACTACCCCAAAGAGAAGGACTTATGAACATAGGACTTATCAATGCCCCCATTTGAAGTAATCTTATAGGATGAATACTGTGATTAAATGATCATTGCATTTAGAACTCAGTTTGGCGTCCCAGAAAGCAGTTATCTCCGGAAGCACTGGTCACTTGAAACTACCCCAACAAAAGCACTTACCTATTACAACAGACAAGTCAGTGCCATTATGAGGGTACCGATCGTGACAAATTAAATAATTTCCATTTTGAAGACTACAATTCTGTGGAATCAGAGGAGGACATTTCCAACCAGAAACACCAGGAGCATGCTGCCTGCTTTCAGGCTGAGCTGATCTGAGCAGTTTGGTTAACAGCAATCATTATAAATATGCCCATGCCCCTTTGGCTTTGCTGTGGTCGTTGGTACTTGGGTAGTTTTGAAAGGCCATTAATCTTTGATTGCCCTGTTAATATCTTTGGAATGCCTCAGCATCCTTGAGCATGGGTGGACTTTTCACACATTTAAAGCATTTCATGCAAATTCAACCATTATAATGTTTTCTGAAAGTAGAAAATTATACAGTCCTTGTTAAAGCATAGAATCACACTATGCACAAAATCAAAGTTCGCAAGGCCAAATCTTTGGTTAAAACAGCACACTCTAGTGTTTACATTGGGATTCTGCTGTAATCAAGGCGATGGGCAAAACCACTGATGAACAATCACCAGCAAGACAACCCCAAAGTAAAGCACTTATTCTTACATGGAACTGCAAATGCTTCTCTTTGTAGTTATCTAGGGAGTCTCCTTCAAATGAAACAGAACTAAATGCAAACCAGATGGACATAGGAAGTCAGTCAGCAAACATTTACCCCAACTTGATAGCACTTTCTGCTTTGGTTCAAAAGAAAGATGCTAAAGTTAGAGTAGACATCAGCTGGTTTTCACTCAAGGAGGCAAGGAATTGAAAATGTGGCTACAGAGGTGGATGCAAATTTGTGTCCAAATTTTGCAATCTTATTCAGCATTTCAATCTACAAGTTTGGATCAGAGGTATATGTCTGCAAAATTAGAAATACAAATTAAATTAAAAAAAATCACAAGATTGGAAACTATAAGAAATAGAAAATATGTGAAGCCTTGATTGCTCTTCATTTACTCATTACTACTACCCCAAAGAGAAGCACTTATGAACATAGGACCAATCAATGCCCCCATTTGAAGTAATCTTAATTAGATGAATACTGTGATTAAATCACAAGATTGGAAACTATAAGAAATAGAAAACATTGAAGCCTTGACTGCTCTTCATTTCCTCACTACTACTACCCCAAAGAGAAGCACTTATGAACATTGGACCAATCAATGCCCCCATTTGAAGTAATCTTAATGAGATGAATACTGTGATTAAATCACAAGATTGGAAACTATAAGAAATAGAAAATATGCGAAGCCTTGAATGCTCTTCGTTTCCTCACTACTACTACCCCAAAGAGAAGCACTTATGAACATAGGACCAATCAATGCCCCCATTTGAAGTAATCTTAATGAGATGAATACTGTGATTAAATGATCATTGCATTTAGAACTCAGTTTGGCGTCCCAGAAAGCAATTATCTCTGGAAGCACTGGTCACTTGAAACTACCCCAACAAAAGCACTTACCTATTACAACAGACAAGTCAGTGTCATTATGAGGGTACTGATTGTGACAAATTAAAATCTTTTCCATTTTGAAATCTACATTACTGTGGAATCAGAGGAGGCCATTTCCAACCAGAGACACCAGGAGAATGCTGCCTGCAGTCAGGCTGAGCTGATCTGAGCAGTTTGGTTAACAGCAACTATTATAAATATGCCCATGCCCCTTTGGCTTTGCTGTGGTCGTTGGTACTTGGGTAGTTTTGAAAGGCCATTAATCTTTGATTGCCCTGTTAATATCTTTGGAATGCCTCAGCATCCCTGAGCATGGGTGGACTTTTCACACATTTAAAGCATTTCATGCAAATTCAACCATTATAATGTTTTCTGAAAGTAGAAAATGATATAGTCCTTGTTAAAGCATAGAATCACACTATGCACAAAATCAAAGTTCGCAAGGCCAAATCTTTGGTTAAAACAGCACACTCTAGTGTTTACATTGGGATTCTGCTGTAATCAAGGCGATGGGCAAAACCACTGATGAACAATCACCAGCAAGACAATACCAAAGCAAAGCACTTATTCTTACATGGAACTGCAAATGCTTCTCTTTGTAGTCATCTAGGGAGTCTCCTTCATATGAAACAGAACTAAATGCAAACCAGTTGGAAATAGGAAGTCAGTCAGCAAACATTTACCCCAACTTGATAGCACTTTCTGCTTTGGTTGAAAAGAAAGATGCTAAAGTTAGAGTAAACATCAGCTGGTTTTCACTCAAGGAGGCAAGGAATTGAAAATGTGGCTTCAGAGGAGGATGCAAAATTGTGTCTAAATTTTGCCATTTTATTGAGCATTTAAAGCTGCAAGTTTGGATCAGAGGTATATGTCTGCAAAATAAGAAATAGAAATTACATGAACAAATCACAAGATTGGAAACTATAATAGAAAATAGGTGAAACCTTGACTGCTCTTCATTTCCTCATTACTACTACCCCAAAGAGAAGCACTTATGAACATAGGACCAATCAATACCCCCATTTGAAGTAATCTTAATGAGATGAATACTGTGATTAAATGATCATTGCATTTAGAACTCAGTTTGGCGTCCCAGAAAGCAGTTATCTCCGGAAGCACTGGTCACTTGAAACTACCCCAACAAAAGCACTTACCTATTACAACAGACAAGTCAGTGCCATTATGAGGGTACTGATCGTGACAAATTAAATATTTTCCATTTTGAAGACTACAATTCTGTGGAATCAGAGGAGGACATTTCCAACCAGAAACACCAGGAGCATGCTGCCTGCAATCAGGGTGAGCTGATCTGAGCAGTTTTGTTAACAGCACCCATTATAAATATGTCTATGGCTCTTTGGCTTTGCTGTAGTCGTTGGTACTTGGGTAGTTTTGAAAGGCCATTAATCTTTGATTGCCCTGTTAATATCTTTGGAATGCCTCAGCATCCTTGAGCATGGGTGGACTTTTCACACATTTAAAGCATTTCATGCAAATTCAACCATTATAATGTTTTCTGAAAGTAGAAAATGATGCAGTCCTTGTTAAAGCATAGAATTACACTAGGCACAAAATCAAAGTTCGCAAGGCCAAATCTTTGGTTGAAACAGCACGCTCTAGTGTTTACATTGGGATTCTGCTGTAATCAAGGCGATGGGCAAAACCACTGATGAACAATCACCAGCAAGACAATACCAAAGCAAAGCACTTATTCTTACATGGAACTGCAAATGCTTCTCTTTGTAGTCATCTAGGGAGTCTCCTTCATATGAAACAGAACTAAATGCAAACCAGTTGGAAATAGGCAGTCAGTCAGTAAACATTTACCCCAACTTGATAGCACTTTCTGCTTTGGTTCAAAAGAAAGATGCTAAAGTTAGAGTAAACATCAGCTGGTTTTCACTCAAGGAGGCAAGGAATTGAAAATGTGGCTTCAGAGGAGGATGCAAAATTGTGTCTAAATTTTGCCATATTATTGAGCATTTAAAGCTGCAAGTTTGGATCAGAGGTATATGTCTGCAAAATTAGAAATACAAATTAAATTAAAAAAAATCATTATAAATATGTCCATGCCCCTTTGGCTCTGCTGTGGTCATTGGTACTTGGGTAGTTTTGAAAGGCCATTAACCTTTGATTGCCCTGTTAATATCTTTGGAATGCCTCAGCATCCTTGAGCATGGGTGGACTTTTCACACATTTAAAGCATTTCATGCAAATTCAACCATTATAATGTTTTCTGAAAGTAGAAAATGATGCAGTCCTTGTTAAAGCATAGAATTACACTATGCACAAAATCAAAGTTCGCAAGGCCAAATCTTTCGGTAAAAGAGCACGCTCAAGTGTTTACATTGCGATTCTGCTGTAATCAAGGCGATGGGCAAAACCACTGATGAACAATCACCAGCAAGACAACCCCAAAGTAAAGCACTTATTCTTACATGGAACTGAAAATGCTTCTCTTTGTAGTCATCTAGAGAGTCTCCTTCATATGAAACAGAACTAAATGCAAACCAGATGGACATAGGAAGTCAGTCAGCAAACATTTACCCCAACTTGATAGCACTTTCTGCTTTGGTTGAAAAGAAAGATGCTAAAGTTAGAGTAGACATCAGCTGGTTTTCACTCAAGGAGGCAAGGAATTGAAAATGTGGCTTCAGAGGAGGATGCAAAATTGTGTCAAAATTTTGCCATTTTATTGAGCATTTAAAGCTGCAAGTTTGTTTCAGAGGTATATGTCTGCAAAATAAGAAATAGAAATTACATGAACAAATCACAAGATTGGAAACTATAAGAAATAGAAAATAGGTGAAACATTGACTGCTCTTAATTTCCTCATTACTACTACCCCAAAGAGAAGCACTTATGAACATAGGACCAATCAATGCCCCCATTTGAAGTAATCTTAATGAGATGAATACTGTGATTAAATCAAAAGATTGGAAACTATAAGAATTAGAAAACATGCAAAGCCTTGACTGCTCTTCATTTCCTCATTACTACTACCCCAAAGAGAAGCACTTATGAACATAGGACTTATCAATGCCCCCATTTGAAGTAATCTTATAGGATGAATACTGTGATTAAATGATCATTGCATTTAGAACTCAGTTTGGCGTCCCAGAAAGCAGTTATCTCCGGAAGCACTGGTCACTTGAAACTACCCCAACAAAAGCACTTACCTATTACAACAGACAAGTCAGTGCCATTATGAGGGTACCGATCGTGACAAATTAAATAATTTCCATTTTGAAGACTACAATTCTGTGGAATCAGAGGAGGACATTTCCAACCAGAAACACCAGGAGCATGCTGCCTGCTTTCAGGCTGAGCTGATCTGAGCAGTTTGGTTAACAGCAACCATTATAAATATGCCCATGCCCCTTTGGCTTTGCTGTGGTCGTTGGTACTTGGGTAGTTTTGAAAGGCCATTAATCTTTGATTGCCCTGTTAATATCTTTGGAATGCCTCAGCATCCTTGAGCATGGGTGGACTTTTCACACATTTAAAGCATTTCATGCAAATTCAACCATTATAATGTTTTCTGAAAGTAGAAAATTATACAGTCCTTGTTAAAGCATAGAATCACACTATGCACAAAATCAAAGTTCGCAAGGCCAAATCTTTGGTTAAAACAGCACACTCTAGTGTTTACATTGGGATTCTGCTGTAATCAAGGCGATGGGCAAAACCACTGATGAACAATCACCAGCAAGACAACCCCAAAGTAAAGCACTTATTCTTACATGGAACTGCAAATGCTTCTCTTTGTAGTTATCTAGGGAGTCTCCTTCAAATGAAACAGAACTAATTGCAAACCAGTTGGACATAGGAAGTCAGTCAGCAAACATTTACCCCAACTTGATAGCACTTTCTGCTTTGGTTGAAAAGAAAGATGCTAAAGTTAGAGTAGACATCAGCTGGTTTTCACTCAAGGAGGCAAGGAATTGAAAATGTGGCTTCAGAGGAGGATGCAAATTTGTGTCCAAATTTTGCCATTTTATTGAGCATTTAAAGCTACAAGTTTGGATCAGAGGTATATGTCTGCAAAATAAGAAATAGAAATTACATGAACAAATCACAAGATTGGAAACTATAAGAAATAGAAAATAGGTGAAACATTGACTGCTCTTCATTTCCTCATTACTACTACCCCAAAGAGAAGCACTTATGAACATAGGACCAATCAATGCCCCCATTTGAAGTAATATTAATGAGATGAATACTGTGATTAAATCACAAGATTGGAAACTATAAGAAATAGAAAACATGCGAAGCCTTGACTGCTCTTCATTTCCTCATTACTACTACCCCAAAGAGAAGCACTTATGAACATAGGACTTATCAATGCCCCCATTTGAAGTAATCTTATAGGATGAATACTCTGATTAAATGATCATTGCATTTAGAACTCAGTTTAGCGTCCCAGAAAGCAATTATCTCCGGAAGCAATGGTCACTTGAAACTACCCCAACAAAGAGCACTTACCTATTACAACAGACAAGTCAGTGTCATTATGAGGGTACTGATTGTGACAAATTAAAATCTTTTCCATTTTGAAATCTACATTACTGTGGAATCAGAGGAGGCCATTTCCAACCAGAGACACCAGGAGAATGCTGCCTGCAGTCAGGCTGAGCTGATCTGAGCAGTTTGGTTAACAGCAACCATTATAAATATGCCCATGCCCCTTTGGCTTTGCTGTGGTCGTTGGTACTTGGGTAGTTTTGAAAGGCCATTAATCTTTGATTGCCCTGTTAATATCTTTGGAATGCCTCAGCATCCTTGAGCATGGGTGGACTTTTCACACATTTAAAGCATTTCATGCAAATTCAACCATTATAATGTTTTCTGAAAGTAGAAAATGATGCAGTCCTTGTTAAAGCATAGAATCACACTATGCACAAAATCAAAGTTCACGAGGCCAAATCTTTGGTTAAAACAGCACACTCTAGTGTTTACATTGGGATTCTGCTGTAATCAAGGCGATGGGCAAAACCACTGATGAACAATCACCAGCAAGACAATACCAAAGTAAAGCACTTATTCTTACATGGAATTGCAAATGCTTCTCTTTGTAGTTATCTAGGGAGTCTCCTTCAAATGAAACAGAACTAATTGCAAACCAGTTGGACATAGGAAGTCAGTCAGCAAACATTTACCCCAACTTGATAGCACTTTCTGCTTTGGTTGAAAAGAAAGATGCTAAAGTTAGAGTAGACATCAGCTGGTTTTCACTCAAGGAGGCAAGGAATTGAAAATGTGGCTTCAGAGGAGGATGCAAATTTGTGTCCAAATTTTGCCATTTTTTTGAGCATTTAAAGCTACAAGTTTGGATCAGAGGTATATGTCTGCAAAATAAGAAATAGAAATTACATGAACAAATCACAAGATAGGAAACTATAAGAAATAGAAAATAGGTGAAACATTGACTGCTCTTAATTTCCTCATTACTACTACCCCAAAGAGAAGCACTTATGAACATAGGACCAATCAATACCCCCATTTGAAGTAATCTTAATGAGATGAATACTGTGATTAAATGATCATTGCATTTAGAACTCAGTTTGGCGTCCCAGAAAGCAGTTATCTCCGGAAGCACTGGTCACTTGAAACTACCCCAACAAAAGCACTTACCTATTACAACAGACAAGTCAGTGCCATTATGAGGGTACTGATCGTGACAAATTAAATATTTTCCATTTTGAAGACTACAATTCTGTGGAATCAGAGGAGGACATTTCCAACCAGAAACACCAGGAGCATGCTGCCTGCAATCAGGGTGAGCTGATCTGAGCAGTTTTGTTAACAGCACCCATTATAAATATGTCTATGGCTCTTTGGCTTTGCTGTGGTCGTTGGTACTTGGGTAGTTTTGAAAGGCCATTAATCTTTGATTGCCCTGTTAATATCTTTGGAATGCCTCAGCATCCTTGAGCATGGGTGGACTTTTCACACATTTAAAGCATTTCATGCAAATTCAACCATTATAATGTTTTCTGAAAGTAGAAAATGATGCAGTCCTTGTTAAAGCATAGAATTACACTAGGCACAAAATCAAAGTTCGCAAGGCCAAATCTTTGGTTGAAACAGCACGCTCTAGTGTTTACATTGGGATTCTGCTGTAATCAAGGCGATGGGCAAAACCACTGATGAACAATCACCAGCAAGACAATACCAAAGCAAAGCACTTATTCTTACATGGAACTGCAAATGCTTCTCTTTGTAGTCATCTAGGGAGTCTCCTTCATATGAAACAGAACTAAATGCAAACCAGTTGGAAATAGGAAGTCAGTCAGTAAACATTTACCCCAACTTGATAGCACTTTCTGCTTTGGTTCAAAAGAAAGATGCTAAAGTTAGAGTAAACATCAGTTGGTTTTCACTCAAGGAGGCAAGGAATTGAAAATGTGGCTTCAGAGGAGGATGCAAAATTGTGTCTAAATTTTGCCATTTTATTGAGCATTTAAAGCTGCAAGTTTGTTTCAGAGGTATAAGTCTGCAAAATAAGAAATAGAAATTACATGAACAAATCACAAGATTGGAAACTATAAGAAATAGAAAATATGCGAAGCCTTGACTGCTCTTCATTTCCTCACTACTACTACCCCAAAGAGAAGCACTTATGAACATAGGACCAATCAATACCCCCCATTTGAAGTAATCTTATAGGATGAATACTGTGATTAAATGATCATTGCATTTAGAACTCAGTTTGGCGTCCCAGAAGCAGTTATCTCCGGAAGCACTGGTCACTTGAAACTACCCCAACAAAAGCACTTACCTATTACCGCAGACAAGTCAGTGCCATTATGAGGGTACAGATCGTGACAAATTAAATATTTTCCATTTTGAAGACTACAATTCTGTGGAATCAGAGGAGGACATTTCCAACCAGAAACACCAGGAGCATGCTGCCTGCTTTCAGGCTGAGCTGATCTGAGCAGTTTGGTTAACAGCAACCATTATAAATATGCCCATGCCCCTTTGGCTTTGCTGTGGTCGTTGGTACTTGGGTAGTTTTGAAAGGCCATTAATCTTTGATTGCCCTGTTAATATCTTTGGAATGCCTCAGCATCCTTGAGCATGGGTGGACTTTTAACACATTTAAAGCATTTCATGCAAATTCAACCATTATAATGTTTTCTGAAAGTAGAAAATGATACAGTCCTTGTTAAAGCATAGAATCACACTATGCACAAAATCAAAGTTCGCAAGGCCAAATCTTTGGTTAAAACAGCACACTCTAGTGTTTACATTGGGATTCTGCTGTAATCAAGGCGATGGGCAAAACCACTGATGAACAATCACCAGCAAGACAATACCAAAGCAAATCACTTATTCTTACATGGAACTGCAAATGCTTCTCTTTGTAGTCATCTAGGGAGTCTCCTTCATATGAAACAGAACTAAATGCAAACCAGTTGGAAATAGGAAGTCAGTCAGCAAACATTTACCCCAACTTGATAGCACTTTCTGCTTTGGTTGAAAAGAAAGATGCTAAAGTTAGAGTAGACATCAGCTGGTTTTCACTCAAGGAGGCAAGGAATTGAAAATGTGGCTACAGAGGTGGATGCAAATTTGTGTCCAAATTTTGCAATCTTATTCAGCATTTGAATCTACAAGTTTGGATCAGAGGTATATGTCTGCAAAATTAGAAATACAAATTAAATTAAAAAAAATCACAAGATTGGAAACTATAAGAAATAGAAAATATGTGAAGCCTTGATTGCTCTTCATTTACTCATTACTACTACCCCAAAGAGAAGCACTTATGAACATAGGACCAATCAATGCCCCCATTTGAAGTAATCTTAATTAGATGAAAACTGTGATTAAATCACAAGATTGGGAACTATAAGAAATAGAAAACATGCGAAGCCTTGACTGCTCTTCATTTCCTCACTACTACTACCCCAAAGAGAAGCACTTATGAACATTGGACCAATCAATGCCCCCATTTGAAGTAATCTTAATGAGATGAATACTGTGATTAATTGATCATTGCATTTAGAACTCAGTTTGGCATCCCAGAAAGCAATTATCTCCGGAAGCACTGGTCACTTGAAACTACCCCAACAAAAGCACTTACCTATTACAACAGACAAGTCAGTGCCATTATGAGGGTACCGATCGTGACAAATTAAATATTTTCCATTTTGAAGACTACAATTCTGTGGAATCAGAGGAGGACATTTCCAACAAGAAACACCAGGAGCATGCTGCCTGCATTCAGGCTGAGCTGATCTGAGCAGTTTGGTTAACAGCAACCATTATAAATATGTCCATGCCCCTTTGGCTTTGCTGTGGTCATTGGTACTTGGGTAGTTTTGAAAGGCCATTAATCTTTGATTGCCCTGTTAATATCTTTGGAATGCCTCAGCATCCTTGAGCATGGGTGGACTTTTCACACATTTAAAGCATTTCATGCAAATTCAACCATTATAATGTTTTCTGAAAGTAGAAAATGATGCAGTCCTTGTTAAAGCATAGAATCACACTATGCACAAAATCAAAGTTCACAAGGCCAAATCTTTGGTTAAAACAGCACACTCTAGTGTTTACATTGGGATTCTGCTGTAATCAAGGCGATGGGCAAAACCACTGATGAACAATCACCAGCAAGACAATACCAAAGTAAAGCACTTATTCTTACATGGAATTGCAAATGCTTCTCTTTGTAGTTATCTAGGGAGTCTCCTTCAAATGAAACAGAACTAATTGCAAACCAGTTGGACATAGGAAGTCAGTCAGCAAACATTTACCCCAACTTGATAGCACTTTCTGCTTTGGTTGAAAAGAAAGATGCTAAAGTTAGAGTAGACATCAGCTGGTTTTAACTCAAGGAGGCAAGGAATTGAAAATGTGGCTTCAGAGGAGGATGCAAATTTGTGTCCAAATTTTGCCATTTTATTGAGCATTTAAAGCTACAAGTTTGGATCAGAGGTATATGTCTGCAAAATAAGAAATAGAAATTACATGAACAAATCAGAAGATTGGAAACTATAAGAAATAGAAAATAGGTGAAACATTGACTGCTCTTAATTTCCTCATTACTACTACCCCAAAGAGAAGCACTTATGAACATAGGACCAATCAATGCCCCCATTTGAAGTAATCTTAATGAGATGAATACTGTGATTAAATCACAAGATTGGAAACTATAAGAAATAGAAAACATGCGAAGCCTTGACTGCTCTTCATTTCCTCATTACTACTACCCCAAAGAGAAGCACTTATGAACATAGGACTTATCAATGCCCCCATTTGAAGTAATCTTATAGGATGAATACTCTGATTAAATGATCATTGCATTTAGAACTCAGTTTAGCGTCCCAGAAAGCAATTATCTCCGGAAGCAATGGTCACTTGAAACTACCCCAACAAAGAGCACTTACCTATTACAACAGACAAGTCAGTGTCATTATGAGGGTACTGATTGTGACAAATTAAAATCTTTTCCATTTTGAAATCTACATTACTGTGGAATCAGAGGAGGCCATTTCCAACCAGAGACACCAGGAGAATGCTGCCTGCAGTCAGGCTGAGCTGATCTGAGCAGTTTGGTTAACAGCAACCATTATAAATATGCCCATGCCCCTTTGGCTTTGCTGTGGTCGTTGGTACTTGGGTAGTTTTGAAAGGCCATTAATCTTTGATTGCCCTGTTAATATCTTTGGAATGCCTCAGCATCCCTGAGCATGGGTGGACTTTTCACACATTTAAAGCATGTCATGCAAATTCAACCATTATAATGTTTTCTGAAAGTAGAAAATGATACAGTCCTTGTTAAAGCATAGAATCACACTATGCACAAAATCAAAGTTCGCAAGGTCAAAACTTTGGTTAAAACAGCACACTCTAGTGTTTACATTGGGATTCTGCTGTAATCAAGGCGATGGGCAAAACCACTGATGAACAATCACCAGCAAGACAATACCAAAGCAAAGCACTTATTCTTACATGGAACTGCAAATGCTTCTCGTTGTAGTCATCTAGGGAGTCTCCTTCATATGAAACAGAACTAAATGCAAACCAGTTGGAAATAGGAAGTCAGTCAGCAAACATTTACCCCAACTTGATAGCACTTTCTGCTTTGGTTGAAAAGAAAGATGCTAAAGTTAGAGTAAACATCAGCTGGTTTTCACTCAAGGAGGCAAGGAATTGAAAATGTGGCTTCAGAGGAGGATGCAAAATTGTGTCTAAATTTTGCCATTTTATTGAGCATTTAAAGCTGCAAGTTTGGATCAGAGGTATATGTCTGCAAAATAAGAAATAGAAATTACATGAACAAATCACAAGATTGGAAACTATAAGAAATAGAAAATAGGTGAAACCTTGACTGCTCTTCATTTCCTCATTACTACTACCCCAAAGAGAAGCACTTATGAACATAGGACCAATCAATACCCCCATTTGAAGTAATTTTAATGAGATGAATACTGTGATTAAATGATCATTGCATTTAGAACTCAGTTTAGCGTCCCAGAAAGCAATTATCTCCGGAAGCAATGGTCACTTGAAACTACCCCAACAAAGAGCACTTACCTATTACAACAGACAAGTCAGTGTCATTATGAGGGTACTGATTGTGACAAATTAAAATCTTTTCCATTTTGAAATCTACATTACTGTGGAATCAGAGGAGGCCATTTCCAACCAGAGACACCAGGAGAATGCTGCCTGCAGTCAGGCTGAGCTGATCTGAGCAGTTTGGTTAACAGCAACCATTATAAATATGCCCATGCCCCTTTGGCTTTGCTGTGGTCGTTGGTACTTGGGTAGTTTTGAAAGGCCATTAATCTTTGATTGCCCTGTTAATATCTTTGGAATGCCTCAGCATCCTTGAGCATGGGTGGACTTTTCACACATTTAAAGCATTTCATGCAAATTCAACCATTATAATGTTTTCTGAAAGTAGAAAATGATGCAGTCCTTGTTAAAGCATAGAATCACACTATGCACAAAATCAAAGTTCACGAGGCCAAATCTTTGGTTAAAACAGCACACTCTAGTGTTTACATTGGGATTCTGCTGTAATCAAGGCGATGGGCAAAACCACTGATGAACAATCACCAGCAAGACAATACCAAAGTAAAGCACTTATTCTTACATGGAATTGCAAATGCTTCTCTTTGTAGTTATCTAGGGAGTCTCCTTCAAATGAAACAGAACTAATTGCAAACCAGTTGGACATAGGAAGTCAGTCAGCAAACATTTACCCCAACTTGATAGCACTTTCTGCTTTGGTTGAAAAGAAAGATGCTAAAGTTAGAGTAGACATCAGCTGGTTTTCACTCAAGGAGGCAAGGAATTGAAAATGTGGCTTCAGAGGAGGATGCAAATTTGTGTCCAAATTTTGCCATTTTTTTGAGCATTTAAAGCTACAAGTTTGGATCAGAGGTATATGTCTGCAAAATAAGAAATAGAAATTACATGAACAAATCACAAGATAGGAAACTATAAGAAATAGAAAATAGGTGAAACATTGACTGCTCTTAATTTCCTCATTACTACTACCCCAAAGAGAAGCACTTATGAACATAGGACCAATCAATGCCCCCATTTGAAGTAATCTTAATGAGATGAATACTGTGATTAAATCACAAGATTGGAAACTATAAGAAATAGAAAACATGCGAAGCCTTGACTGCTCTTCATTTCCTCATTACTACTACCCCAAAGAGAAGCACTTATGAACATAGGACTTATCAATGCCCCCATTTGAAGTAATCTTATAGGATGAATACTCTGATTAAATGATCATTGCATTTAGAACTCAGTTTAGCGTCCCAGAAAGCAATTATCTCCGGAAGCAATGGTCACTTGAAACTACCCCAACAAAGAGCACTTACCTATTACAACAGACAAGTCAGTGTCATTATGAGGGTACTGATTGTGACAAATTAAAATCTTTTCCATTTTGAAATCTACATTACTGTGGAATCAGAGGAGGCCATTTCCAACCAGAGACACCAGGAGAATGCTGCCTGCAGTCAGGCTGAGCTGATCTGAGCAGTTTGGTTAACAGCAACCATTATAAATATGCCCATGCCCCTTTGGCTTTGCTGTGGTCGTTGGTACTTGGGTAGTTTTGAAAGGCCATTAATCTTTGATTGCCCTGTTAATATCTTTGGAATGCCTCAGCATCCCTGAGCATGGGTGGACTTTTCACACATTTAAAGCAAGTCATGCAAATTCAACCATTATAATGTTTTCTGAAAGTAGAAAATGATACAGTCCTTGTTAAAGCATAGAATCACACTATGCACAAAATCAAAGTTCGCAAGGCCAAAACTTTGGTTAAAACAGCACACTCTAGTGTTTACATTGGGATTCTGCTGTAATCAAGGCGATGGGCAAAACCACTGATGAACAATCACCAGCAAGACAATACCAAAGCAAAGCACTTATTCTTACATGGAACTGCAAATGCTTCTCGTTGTAGTCATCTAGGGAGTCTCCTTCATATGAAACAGAACTAAATGCAAACCAGTTGGAAATAGGAAGTCAGTCAGCAAACATTTACCCCAACTTGATAGCACTTTCTGCTTTGGTTGAAAAGAAAGATGCTAAAGTTAGAGTAAACATCAGCTGGTTTTCACTCAAGGAGGCAAGGAATTGAAAATGTGGCTTCAGAGGAGGATGCAAAATTGTGTCTAAATTTTGCCATTTTATTGAGCATTTAAAGCTGCAAGTTTGGATCAGAGGTATATGTCTGCAAAATAAGAAATAGAAATTACATGAACAAATCACAAGATTGGAAACTATAAGAAATAGAAAATAGGTGAAACCTTGACTGCTCTTCATTTCCTCATTACTACTACCCCAAAGAGAAGCACTTATGAACATAGGACCAATCAATACCCCCATTTGAAGTAATTTTAATGAGATGAATACTGTGATTAAATGATCATTGCATTTAGAACTCAGTTTGGCGTCCCAGAAAGCAGTTATCTCCGGAAGCACTGGTCACTTGAAACTACCCCAACAAAAGCACTTACCTATTACAACAGACAAGTCAGTGCCATTATGAGGGTACTGATCGTGACAAATTAAATATTTTCCATTTTGAAGACTACAATTCTGTGGAATCAGAGGAGGACATTTCCAACCAGAAACACCAGGAGCATGCTGCCTGCAATCAGGGTGAGCTGATCTGAGCAGTTTTGTTAACAGCACCCACTATAAATATGTCTATGGCTCTTTGGGTTTGCTGTGGTCGTTGGTACTTGGGTAGTTTTGAAAGGCCATTAATCTTTGATTGCCCTGTTAATATCTTTGGAATGCCTCAGCATCCTTGAGCATGGGTGGACTTTTCACACATTTAAAGCATTTCATGCCAATTCAACCATTATAATGTTTTCTGAAAGTAGAAAATGATGCAGTCCTTGTTAAAGCATAGAATTACACTAGGCACAAAATCAAAGTTCACAAGGCCAAATCTTTGGTTGAAAACAGCACGCTCTAGTGTTTACATTGGGATTCTGCTGTAATCAAGGCGATGGGCAAAACCACTGATGAACAATCACCAGCAAGACAATACCAAAGCAAAGCACTTATTCTTACATGGAACTGCAAATGCTTCTCTTTGTAGTCATCTAGGGAGTCTCCTTCATATGAAACATAACTAAATGCAAACCAGTTGGAAATAGGAAGTCAGTCAGCAAACATTTACCCCAACTTGATAGCACTTTCTGCTTTGGTTGAAAAGAAAGATGCTAAAGTTAGAGTAAACATCAGCTGGTTTTCACTCAAGGAGGCAAGGAATTGAAAATGTGGCTTCAGAGGAGGATGCAAAATTGTGTCTAAATTTTGCCATTTTATTGAGCATTTAAAGCTGCAAGTTTGTTTCAGAGGTATATGTCTGCAAAATAAGAAATAGAAATTACATGAACAAATCACAAGATTGGAAACTATAAGTAATAGAAAATAGGTGAAACATTGACTGCTCTTCATTTCCTCATTACTACTACCCCAAAGAGAAGCACTTATGAACATAGGACCAATCAATGCCCCCATTTGAAGTAATATTAATGAGATGAATACTGTGATTAAATGATCATTGCATTTAGAACTCAGTTTGGCGTCCCAGAAAGCAATTATCTCCGGAAGCACTGGTCACTTGAAACTACTCCAACAAAAGCACTTACCTATTACAACAGACAAGTCAGTGCCATTATGAGGGTACCGATCGTGACAAATTAAATATTTTCCATTTTGAAGACTACAATTCTGTGGAATCAGAGGAGGACATTTCCAACCAGAAACACCAGGAGCATGCTGCCTGCATTCAGGCTGAGCTGATCTGAGCAGTTTGGTTAACAGCAACCATTATAAACATGTCCATGCCCCTTTGGCTCTGCTGTGGTCATTGGTACTTGGGTAGTTTTGAAAGGCCATTAACCTTTGATTGCCCTGTTAATATCTTTGGAATGCCTCAGCATCCTTGAGCATGGGTGGACTTTTCACACATTTAAAGCATTTCATGCAAATTCAATCATTATAATGTTTTCTGAAAGTAGAAAATGATGCAGTCCTTGTTAAAGCATAGAATTACACTATGCACAAAATCAAAGTTCGCAAGGCCAAATCTTTGGGTAAAACAGCATGCTCTAGTGTTTACATTGGGATTCTGCTGTAATCAAGGCGATGGGCAAAACCACTGATGAACAATCACCAGCAAGACAACCCCAAAGTAAAGCACTTATTCTTACATGGAACTGCAAATGCTTCTCTTTGTAGTCATCTAGGGAGTCTCCTTCATATGAAACAGAACTAAATGCAAACCAGTTGGAAATAGGAAGTCAGTCAGCAAACATTTACCCCAACTTGATAGCACTTTCTGCTTTGGTTCAAAAGAAAGATGCTAAAGTTAGAGTAAACATAAGCTGGTTTTCACTCAAGGAGGCAAGGAATTGAAAATGTGGCTTCAGAGGAAGATGCAAAATTGTGCCTAAATTTTGCCATTTTATTGAGCATTTAAAGCTGCAAGTTTGGATCAGAGGTATATGTCTGCAAAATTAGAAATACAAATTAAATTAAAAAAAATCACAAGATTGGAAACTATAAGAAATAGAAAATATGTGAAGCCTTGACTGCTCTTCATTTACTCATTACTACTACCCCAAAGAGAAGCACTTATGAACATAGGACCAATCAATGCCCCCATTTGAAGTAATCTTAATGAGATGAATACTGTGATTAAATCACAAGATTGGAAACTATAAGAAATAGAAAACATGCGAAGCCTTGACTGCTCTTCATTTCCTCACTACTACTACCCCAAAGAGAAGCACTTATGAACATAGGACCAATCAATGCCCCCATTTGAAGTAATCTTAATTAGATGAATACTGTGATTAAATCACAAGATTGGAAACTATAAGAAATAGAAAATATGCGAAGCCTTGACTGCTCTTCGTTTCCTCACTACTACTACCCCAAAGAGAAGCACTTATGAACATAGGACCAATCAATGCCCCCATTTGAAGTAATCTTAATGAGATGAATACTGTGATTAAATGATCATTGCATTTAGAACTCAGTTTGGCGTCCCAGAAAGCAATTATCTCCGGAAGCACTGGTCACTTGAAACTACCCCAACAAAAGCACTTACCTATTACAACAGACAAGTCAGTGCCATTATGAGGGTACCGATCGTGACAAATTAAATATTTTCCATTTTGAAGACTACAATTCTGTGGAATCAGAGGAGGACATTTCCAACCAGAAACACCAGGAGCATGCTGCCTGCATTCAGGCTGAGCTGATCTGAGCAGTTTGGTTAACAGCAACCATTATAAATATGTCCATGCCCCTTTGGCTTTGCTGTGGTCATTGGTACTTGGGTAGTTTTGAAAGGCCATTAATCTTTGATTGCCCTGTTAATATCTTTGGAATGCCTCAGCATCCTTGAGCATGGGTGGACTTTTCACACATTTAAAGCATTTCATGCAAATTCAACCATTATAATGTTTTCTGAAAGTAGAAAATGATACAGTCCTTGTTAAAGCATAGAATCACACTATGCACAAAATCAAAGTTCGCAAGGCCAAATCTTTGGTTAAAACAGCACACTCTAGTGTTTACATTGGGATTCTGCTGTAATCAAGGCGATGGGCAAAACCACTGATGAACAATCACCAGCAAGACAACCCCAAAGTAAAGCACTTATTCTTACATGGAACTGCAAATGCTTCTCTTTGTAGTTATCTAGGGAGTCTCCTTCATATGAAACAGAACTAAATGCAAACCAGTTGGAAATAGGAAGTCAGTCAGCAAACATTTACCCCAACTTGATAGCACTTTCTGCTTTGGTTGAAAAGAAAGATGCTAAAGTTAGAGTAAACATCAGCTGGTTTTCACTCAAGGAGGCAAGGAATTGAAAATGTGGCTTCAGAGGAGGATGCAAAATTGTGTCTAAATTTTGCCATTTTATTGAGCATTTAAAGCTGCAAGTTTGGATCAGAGGTATATGTCTGCAAAATAAGAAATAGAAATTACATGAACAAATCACAAGATTGGAAACTATAAGAAATAGAAAATAGGTGAAACATTGACTGCTCTTCATTTCCTCATTACTACTACCCCAAAGAGAAGCACTTATGAACATAGGACCAATCAATACCCCCATTTGAAGTAATATTAATGAGATGAATACTGTGATTAAATCACAATATTGGAAACTATAAGAAATAGAAAACATGCGAAGCCTTGACTGCTCTTCATTTCCTCATTACTACTACCCCAAACAGAAGGACTTATGAACATAGGACTTATCAATGCCCCCATTTGAAGTAATCTTATAGGATGAATACTGTGATTAAATGATCATTGCATTTAGAACTCAGTTTGGCGTCCCAGAAAGCAATTATCTCTGGAAGCACTGGTCACTTGAAACTACCCCAACAAAAGCACTTACCTATTACAACAGACAAGTCAGTGTCATTATGAGGGTACTGATTGTGACAAATTAAAATCTTTTCCATTTTGAAATCTACATTACTGTGGAATCAGAGGAGGCCATTTCCAACCAGAGACACCAGGAGAATGCTGCCTGCAGTCAGGCTGAGCTGATCTGAGCAGTTTGGTTAACAGCAACTATTATAAATATGCCCATGCCCCTTTGGCTTTGCTGTGGTCGTTGGTACTTGGGTAGTTTTGAAAGGCCATTAATCTTTGATTGCCCTGTTAATATCTTTGGAATGCCTCAGCATCCCTGAGCATGGGTGGACTTTTCACACATTTAAAGCATTTCATGCAAATTCAACCATTATAATGTTTTCTGAAAGTAGAAAATGATATAGTCCTTGTTAAAGCATAGAATCACACTATGCACAAAATCAAAGTTCGCAAGGCCAAATCTTTGGTTAAAACAGCACACTCTAGTGTTTACATTGGGATTCTGCTGTAATCAAGGCGATGGGCAAAACCACTGATGAACAATCACCAGCAAGACAATACCAAAGCAAAGCACTTATTCTTACATGGAACTGCAAATGCTTCTCTTTGTAGTCATCTAGGGAGTCTCCTTCATATGAAACAGAACTAAATGCAAACCAGTTGGAAATAGGAAGTCAGTCAGCAAACATTTACCCCAACTTGATAGCACTTTCTGCTTTGGTTGAAAAGAAAGATGCTAAAGTTAGAGTAAACATCAGCTGGTTTTCACTCAAGGAGGCAAGGAATTGAAAATGTGGCTTCAGAGGAGGATGCAAAATTGTGTCTAAATTTTGCCATTTTATTGAGCATTTAAAGCTGCAAGTTTGGATCAGAGGTATATGTCTGCAAAATAAGAAATAGAAATTACATGAACAAATCACAAGATTGGAAACTATAATAGAAAATAGGTGAAACCTTGACTGCTCTTCATTTCCTCATTACTACTACCCCAAAGAGAAGCACTTATGAACATAGGACCAATCAATACCCCCATTTGAAGTAATCTTAATGAGATGAATACTGTGATTAAATGATCATTGCATTTAGAACTCAGTTTGGCGTCCCAGAAAGCAGTTATCTCCGGAAGCACTGGTCACTTGAAACTACCCCAACAAAAGCACTTACCTATTACAACAGACAAGTCAGTGCCATTATGAGGGTACTGATCGTGACAAATTAAATATTTTCCATTTTGAAGACTACAATTCTGTGGAATCAGAGGAGGACATTTCCAACCAGAAACACCAGGAGCATGCTGCCTGCAATCAGGGTGAGCTGATCTGAGCAGTTTTGTTAACAGCACCCATTATAAATATGTCTATGGCTCTTTGGCTTTGCTGTAGTCGTTGGTACTTGGGTAGTTTTGAAAGGCCATTAATCTTTGATTGCCCTGTTAATATCTTTGGAATGCCTCAGCATCCTTGAGCATGGGTGGACTTTTCACACATTTAAAGCATTTCATGCAAATTCAACCATTATAATGTTTTCTGAAAGTAGAAAATGATGCAGTCCTTGTTAAAGCATAGAATTACACTAGGCACAAAATCAAAGTTCGCAAGGCCAAATCTTTGGTTGAAACAGCACGCTCTAGTGTTTACATTGGGATTCTGCTGTAATCAAGGCGATGGGCAAAACCACTGATGAACAATCACCAGCAAGACAATACCAAAGCAAAGCACTTATTCTTACATGGAACTGCAAATGCTTCTCTTTGTAGTCATCTAGGGAGTCTCCTTCATATGAAACAGAACTAAATGCAAACCAGTTGGAAATAGGCAGTCAGTCAGTAAACATTTACCCCAACTTGATAGCACTTTCTGCTTTGGTTCAAAAGAAAGATGCTAAAGTTAGAGTAAACATCAGCTGGTTTTCACTCAAGGAGGCAAGGAATTGAAAATGTGGCTTCAGAGGAGGATGCAAAATTGTGTCTAAATTTTGCCATATTATTGAGCATTTAAAGCTGCAAGTTTGGATCAGAGGTATATGTCTGCAAAATTAGAAATACAAATTAAATTAAAAAAAATCATTATAAATATGTCCATGCCCCTTTGGCTCTGCTGTGGTCATTGGTACTTGGGTAGTTTTGAAAGGCCATTAACCTTTGATTGCCCTGTTAATATCTTTGGAATGCCTCAGCATCCTTGAGCATGGGTGGACTTTTCACACATTTAAAGCATTTCATGCAAATTCAACCATTATAATGTTTTCTGAAAGTAGAAAATGATGCAGTCCTTGTTAAAGCATAGAATTACACTATGCACAAAATCAAAGTTCGCAAGGCCAAATCTTTCGGTAAAAGAGCACGCTCAAGTGTTTACATTGCGATTCTGCTGTAATCAAGGCGATGGGCAAAACCACTGATGAACAATCACCAGCAAGACAACCCCAAAGTAAAGCACTTATTCTTACATGGAACTGAAAATGCTTCTCTTTGTAGTCATCTAGAGAGTCTCCTTCATATGAAACAGAACTAAATGCAAACCAGATGGACATAGGAAGTCAGTCAGCAAACATTTACCCCAACTTGATAGCACTTTCTGCTTTGGTTGAAAAGAAAGATGCTAAAGTTAGAGTAGACATCAGCTGGTTTTCACTCAAGGAGGCAAGGAATTGAAAATGTGGCTTCAGAGGAGGATGCAAAATTGTGTCAAAATTTTGCCATTTTATTGAGCATTTAAAGCTGCAAGTTTGTTTCAGAGGTATATGTCTGCAAAATAAGAAATAGAAATTACATGAACAAATCACAAGATTGGAAACTATAAGAAATAGAAAATAGGTGAAACATTGACTGCTCTTAATTTCCTCATTACTACTACCCCAAAGAGAAGCACTTATGAACATAGGACCAATCAATGCCCCCATTTGAAGTAATCTTAATGAGATGAATACTGTGATTAAATCAAAAGATTGGAAACTATAAGAATTAGAAAACATGCAAAGCCTTGACTGCTCTTCATTTCCTCATTACTACTACCCCAAAGAGAAGCACTTATGAACATAGGACTTATCAATGCCCCCATTTGAAGTAATCTTATAGGATGAATACTGTGATTAAATGATCATTGCATTTAGAACTCAGTTTGGCGTCCCAGAAAGCAGTTATCTCCGGAAGCACTGGTCACTTGAAACTACCCCAACAAAAGCACTTACCTATTACAACAGACAAGTCAGTGCCATTATGAGGGTACCGATCGTGACAAATTAAATAATTTCCATTTTGAAGACTACAATTCTGTGGAATCAGAGGAGGACATTTCCAACCAGAAACACCAGGAGCATGCTGCCTGCTTTCAGGCTGAGCTGATCTGAGCAGTTTGGTTAACAGCAACCATTATAAATATGCCCATGCCCCTTTGGCTTTGCTGTGGTCGTTGGTACTTGGGTAGTTTTGAAAGGCCATTAATCTTTGATTGCCCTGTTAATATCTTTGGAATGCCTCAGCATCCTTGAGCATGGGTGGACTTTTCACACATTTAAAGCATTTCATGCAAATTCAACCATTATAATGTTTTCTGAAAGTAGAAAATTATACAGTCCTTGTTAAAGCATAGAATCACACTATGCACAAAATCAAAGTTCGCAAGGCCAAATCTTTGGTTAAAACAGCACACTCTAGTGTTTACATTGGGATTCTGCTGTAATCAAGGCGATGGGCAAAACCACTGATGAACAATCACCAGCAAGACAATACCAAAGCAAAGCACTTATTCTTACATGGAATTGCAAATGCTTCTCTTTGTAGTTATCTAGGGAGTCTCCTTCAAATGAAACAGAACTAATTGCAAACCAGTTGGACATAGGAAGTCAGTCAGCAAACATTTACCCCAACTTGATAGCACTTTCTGCTTTGGTTGAAAAGAAAGATGCTAAAGTTAGAGTAGACATCAGCTGGTTTTCACTCAAGGAGGCAAGGAATTGAAAATGTGGCTTCAGAGGAGGATGCAAATTTGTGTCCAAATTTTGCCATTTTATTGAGCATTTAAAGCTACAAGTTTGGATCAGAGGTATATGTCTGCAAAATAAGAAATAGAAATTACATGAACAAATCACAAGATTGGAAACTATAAGAAATAGAAAATAGGTGAAACATTGACTGCTCTTCATTTCCTCATTACTACTACCCCAAAGAGAAGCACTTATGAACATAGGACCAATCAATGCCCCCATTTGAAGTAATATTAATGAGATGAATACTGTGATTAAATCACAAGATTGGAAACTATAAGAAATAGAAAACATGCGAAGCCTTGACTGCTCTTCATTTCCTCATTACTACTACCCCAAAGAGAAGCACTTATGAACATAGGACTTATCAATGCCCCCATTTGAAGTAATCTTATAGGATGAATACTCTGATTAAATGATCATTGCATTTAGAACTCAGTTTAGCGTCCCAGAAAGCAATTATCTCCGGAAGCAATGGTCACTTGAAACTACCCCAACAAAGAGCACTTACCTATTACAACAGACAAGTCAGTGTCATTATGAGGGTACTGATTGTGACCAATTAAAATCTTTTCCATTTTGAAATCTACATTACTGTGGAATCAGAGGAGGCCATTTCCAACCAGAGACACCAGGAGAATGCTGCCTGCAGTCAGGCTGAGCTGATCTGAGCAGTTTGGTTAACAGCAACCATTATAAATATGCCCATGCCCCTTTGGCTTTGCTGTGGTCGTTGGTACTTGGGTAGTTTTGAAAGGCCATTAATCTTTGATTGCCCTGTTAATATCTTTGGAATGCCTCAGCATCCTTGAGCATGGGTGGACTTTTCACACATTTAAAGCATTTCATGCAAATTCAACCATTATAATGTTTTCTGAAAGTAGAAAATGATGCAGTCCTTGTTAAAGCATAGAATCACACTATGCACAAAATCAAAGTTCACGAGGCCAAATCTTTGGTTAAAACAGCACACTCTAGTGTTTACATTGGGATTCTGCTGTAATCAAGGCGATGGGCAAAACCACTGATGAACAATCACCAGCAAGACAATACCAAAGTAAAGCACTTATTCTTACATGGAATTGCAAATGCTTCTCTTTGTAGTTATCTAGGGAGTCTCCTTCAAATGAAACAGAACTAATTGCAAACCAGTTGGACATAGGAAGTCAGTCAGCAAACATTTACCCCAACTTGATAGCACTTTCTGCTTTGGTTGAAAAGAAAGATGCTAAAGTTAGAGTAGACATCAGCTGGTTTTCACTCAAGGAGGCAAGGAATTGAAAATGTGGCTTCAGAGGAGGATGCAAATTTGTGTCCAAATTTTGCCATTTTTTTGAGCATTTAAAGCTACAAGTTTGGATCAGAGGTATATGTCTGCAAAATAAGAAATAGAAATTACATGAACAAATCACAAGATAGGAAACTATAAGAAATAGAAAATAGGTGAAACATTGACTGCTCTTAATTTCCTCATTACTACTACCCCAAAGAGAAGCACTTATGAACATAGGACCAATCAATACCCCCATTTGAAGTAATCTTAATGAGATGAATACTGTGATTAAATGATCATTGCATTTAGAACTCAGTTTGGCGTCCCAGAAAGCAGTTATCTCCGGAAGCACTGGTCACTTGAAACTACCCCAACAAAAGCACTTACCTATTACAACAGACAAGTCAGTGCCATTATGAGGGTACTGATCGTGACAAATTAAATATTTTCCATTTTGAAGACTACAATTCTGTGGAATCAGAGGAGGACATTTCCAACCAGAAACACCAGGAGCATGCTGCCTGCAATCAGGGTGAGCTGATCTGAGCAGTTTTGTTAACAGCACCCATTATAAATATGTCTATGGCTCTTTGGCTTTGCTGTGGTCGTTGGTACTTGGGTAGTTTTGAAAGGCCATTAATCTTTGATTGCCCTGTTAATATCTTTGGAATGCCTCAGCATCCTTGAGCATGGGTGGACTTTTCACACATTTAAAGCATTTCATGCAAATTCAACCATTATAATGTTTTCTGAAAGTAGAAAATGATGCAGTCCTTGTTAAAGCATAGAATTACACTAGGCACAAAATCAAAGTTCGCAAGGCCAAATCTTTGGTTGAAACAGCACGCTCTAGTGTTTACATTGGGATTCTGCTGTAATCAAGGCGATGGGCAAAACCACTGATGAACAATCACCAGCAAGACAATACCAAAGCAAAGCACTTATTCTTACATGGAACTGCAAATGCTTCTCTTTGTAGTCATCTAGGGAGTCTCCTTCATATGAAACAGAACTAAATGCAAACCAGTTGGAAATAGGAAGTCAGTCAGTAAACATTTACCCCAACTTGATAGCACTTTCTGCTTTGGTTCAAAAGAAAGATGCTAAAGTTAGAGTAAACATCAGTTGGTTTTCACTCAAGGAGGCAAGGAATTGAAAATGTGGCTTCAGAGGAGGATGCAAAATTGTGTCTAAATTTTGCCATTTTATTGAGCATTTAAAGCTGCAAGTTTGTTTCAGAGGTATAAGTCTGCAAAATAAGAAATAGAAATTACATGAACAAATCACAAGATTGGAAACTATAAGAAATAGAAAATATGCGAAGCCTTGACTGCTCTTCATTACCTCACTACTACTACCCCAAAGAGAAGCACTTATGAACATAGGACCAATCAATACCCCCCATTTGAAGTAATCTTATAGGATGAATACTGTGATTAAATGATCATTGCATTTAGAACTCAGTTTGGCGTCCCAGAAGCAGTTATCTCCGGAAGCACTGGTCACTTGAAACTACCCCAACAAAAGCACTTACCTATTACCGCAGACAAGTCAGTGCCATTATGAGGGTACAGATCGTGACAAATTAAATATTTTCCATTTTGAAGACTACAATTCTGTGGAATCAGAGGAGGACATTTCCAACCAGAAACACCAGGAGCATGCTGCCTGCTTTCAGGCTGAGCTGATCTGAGCAGTTTGGTTAACAGCAACCATTATAAATATGCCCATGCCCCTTTGGCTTTGCTGTGGTCGTTGGTACTTGGGTAGTTTTGAAAGGCCATTAATCTTTGATTGCCCTGTTAATATCTTTGGAATGCCTCAGCATCCTTGAGCATGGGTGGACTTTTAACACATTTAAAGCATTTCATGCAAATTCAACCATTATAATGTTTTCTGAAAGTAGAAAATGATACAGTCCTTGTTAAAGCATAGAATCACACTATGCACAAAATCAAAGTTCGCAAGGCCAAATCTTTGGTTAAAACAGCACACTCTAGTGTTTACATTGGGATTCTGCTGTAATCAAGGCGATGGGCAAAACCACTGATGAACAATCACCAGCAAGACAATACCAAAGCAAATCACTTATTCTTACATGGAACTGCAAATGCTTCTCTTTGTAGTCATCTAGGGAGTCTCCTTCATATGAAACAGAACTAAATGCAAACCAGTTGGAAATAGGAAGTCAGTCAGCAAACATTTACCCCAACTTGATAGCACTTTCTGCTTTGGTTGAAAAGAAAGATGCTAAAGTTAGAGTAGACATCAGCTGGTTTTCACTCAAGGAGGCAAGGAATTGAAAATGTGGCTACAGAGGTGGATGCAAATTTGTGTCCAAATTTTGCAATCTTATTCAGCATTTGAATCTACAAGTTTGGATCAGAGGTATATGTCTGCAAAATTAGAAATACAAATTAAATTAAAAAAAATCACAAGATTGGAAACTATAAGAAATAGAAAATATGTGAAGCCTTGATTGCTCTTCATTTACTCATTACTACTACCCCAAAGAGAAGCACTTATGAACATAGGACCAATCAATGCCCCCATTTGAAGTAATCTTAATTAGATGAAAACTGTGATTAAATCACAAGATTGGAAACTATAAGAAATAGAAAACATGCGAAGCCTTGACTGCTCTTCATTTCCTCACTACTACTACCCCAAAGAGAAGCACTTATGAACATTGGACCAATCAATGCCCCCATTTGAAGTAATCTTAATGAGATGAATACTGTGATTAATTGATCATTGCATTTAGAACTCAGTTTGGCATCCCAGAAAGCAATTATCTCCGGAAGCACTGGTCACTTGAAACTACCCCAACAAAAGCACTTACCTATTACAACAGACAAGTCAGTGCCATTATGAGGGTACCGATCGTGACAAATTAAATATTTTCCATTTTGAAGACTACAATTCTGTGGAATCAGAGGAGGACATTTCCAACAAGAAACACCAGGAGCATGCTGCCTGCATTCAGGCTGAGCTGATCTGAGCAGTTTGGTTAACAGCAACCATTATAAATATGTCCATGCCCCTTTGGCTTTGCTGTGGTCATTGGTACTTGGGTAGTTTTGAAAGGCCATTAATCTTTGATTGCCCTGTTAATATCTTTGGAATGCCTCAGCATCCTTGAGCATGGGTGGACTTTTCACACATTTAAAGCATTTCATGCAAATTCAACCATTATAATGTTTTCTGAAAGTAGAAAATGATGCAGTCCTTGTTAAAGCATAGAATCACACTATGCACAAAATCAAAGTTCACAAGGCCAAATCTTTGGTTAAAACAGCACACTCTAGTGTTTACATTGGGATTCTGCTGTAATCAAGGCGATGGGCAAAACCACTGATGAACAATCACCAGCAAGACAATACCAAAGTAAAGCACTTATTCTTACATGGAATTGCAAATGCTTCTCTTTGTAGTTATCTAGGGAGTCTCCTTCAAATGAAACAGAACTAATTGCAAACCAGTTGGACATAGGAAGTCAGTCAGCAAACATTTACCCCAACTTGATAGCACTTTCTGCTTTGGTTGAAAAGAAAGATGCTAAAGTTAGAGTAGACATCAGCTGGTTTTAACTCAAGGAGGCAAGGAATTGAAAATGTGGCTTCAGAGGAGGATGCAAATTTGTGTCCAAATTTTGCCATTTTATTGAGCATTTAAAGCTACAAGTTTGGATCAGAGGTATATGTCTGCAAAATAAGAAATAGAAATTACATGAACAAATCAGAAGATTGGAAACTATAAGAAATAGAAAATAGGTGAAACATTGACTGCTCTTAATTTCCTCATTACTACTACCCCAAAGAGAAGCACTTATGAACATAGGACCAATCAATGCCCCCATTTGAAGTAATCTTAATGAGATGAATACTGTGATTAAATCACAAGATTGGAAACTATAAGAAATAGAAAACATGCGAAGCCTTGACTGCTCTTCATTTCCTCATTACTACTACCCCAAAGAGAAGCACTTATGAACATAGGACTTATCAATGCCCCCATTTGAAGTAATCTTATAGGATGAATACTCTGATTAAATGATCATTGCATTTAGAACTCAGTTTAGCGTCCCAGAAAGCAATTATCTCCGGAAGCAATGGTCACTTGAAACTACCCCAACAAAGAGCACTTACCTATTACAACAGACAAGTCAGTGTCATTATGAGGGTACTGATTGTGACAAATTAAAATCTTTTCCATTTTGAAATCTACATTACTGTGGAATCAGAGGAGGCCATTTCCAACCAGAGACACCAGGAGAATGCTGCCTGCAGTCAGGCTGAGCTGATCTGAGCAGTTTGGTTAACAGCAACCATTATAAATATGCCCATGCCCCTTTGGCTTTGCTGTGGTCGTTGGTACTTGGGTAGTTTTGAAAGGCCATTAATCTTTGATTGCCCTGTTAATATCTTTGGAATGCCTCAGCATCCTTGAGCATGGGTGGACTTTTCACACATTTAAAGCATTTCATGCCAATTCAACCATTATAATGTTTTCTGAAAGTAGAAAATGATGCAGTCCTTGTTAAAGCATAGAATTACACTAGGCACAAAATCAAAGTTCACAAGGCCAAATCTTTGGTTGAAACAGCACGCTCTAGTGTTTACATTGGGATTCTGCTGTAATCAAGGCGATGGGCAAAACCACTGATGAACAATCACCAGCAAGACAATACCAAAGCAAAGCACTTATTCTTACATGGAACTGCAAATGCTTCTCTTTGTAGTCATCTAGGGAGTCTCCTTCATATGAAACATAACTAAATGCAAACCAGTTGGAAATAGGAAGTCAGTCAGCAAACATTTACCCCAACTTGATAGCACTTTCTGCTTTGGTTGAAAAGAAAGATGCTAAAGTTAGAGTAAACATCAGCTGGTTTTCACTCAAGGAGGCAAGGAATTGAAAATGTGGCTTCAGAGGAGGATGCAAAATTGTGTCTAAATTTTGCCATTTTATTGAGCATTTAAAGCTGCAAGTTTGTTTCAGAGGTATATGTCTGCAAAATAAGAAATAGAAATTACATGAACAAATCACAAGATTGGAAACTATAAGAAATAGAAAATAGGTGAAACATTGACTGCTCTTCATTTCCTCATTACTACTACCCCAAAGAGAAGCACTTATGAACATAGGACCAATCAATGCCCCCATTTGAAGTAATATTAATGAGATGAATACTGTGATTAAATGATCATTGCATTTAGAACTCAGTTTGGCGTCCCAGAAAGCAATTATCTCCGGAAGCACTGGTCACTTGAAACTACTCCAACAAAAGCACTTACCTATTACAACAGACAAGTCAGTGCCATTATGAGGGTACCGATCGTGACAAATTAAATATTTTCCATTTTGAAGACTACAATTCTGTGGAATCAGAGGAGGACATTTCCAACCAGAAACACCAGGAGCATGCTGCCTGCATTCAGGCTGAGCTGATCTGAGCAGTTTGGTTAACAGCAACCATTATAAACATGTCCATGCCCCTTTGGCTCTGCTGTGGTCATTGGTACTTGGGTAGTTTTGAAAGGCCATTAACCTTTGATTGCCCTGTTAATATCTTTGGAATGCCTCAGCATCCTTGAGCATGGGTGGACTTTTCACACATTTAAAGCATTTCATGCAAATTCAATCATTATAATGTTTTCTGAAAGTAGAAAATGATGCAGTCCTTGTTAAAGCATAGAATTACACTATGCACAAAATCAAAGTTCGCAAGGCCAAATCTTTGGGTAAAACAGCATGCTCTAGTGTTTACATTGGGATTCTGCTGTAATCAAGGCGATGGGCAAAACCACTGATGAACAATCACCAGCAAGACAACCCCAAAGTAAAGCACTTATTCTTACATGGAACTGCAAATGCTTCTCTTTGTAGTCATCTAGGGAGTCTCCTTCATATGAAACAGAACTAAATGCAAACCAGTTGGAAATAGGAAGTCAGTCAGCAAACATTTACCCCAACTTGATAGCACTTTCTGCTTTGGTTCAAAAGAAAGATGCTAAAGTTAGAGTAAACATAAGCTGGTTTTCACTCAAGGAGGCAAGGAATTGAAAATGTGGCTTCAGAGGAAGATGCAAAATTGTGCCTAAATTTTGCCATTTTATTGAGCATTTAAAGCTGCAAGTTTGGATCAGAGGTATATGTCTGCAAAATTAGAAATACAAATTAAATTAAAAAAAATCACAAGATTGGAAACTATAAGAAATAGAAAATATGTGAAGCCTTGACTGCTCTTCATTTACTCATTACTACTACCCCAAAGAGAAGCACTTATGAACATAGGACCAATCAATGCCCCCATTTGAAGTAATCTTAATGAGATGAATACTGTGATTAAATCACAAGATTGGAAACTATAAGAAATAGAAAATATGCGAAGCCTTGACTGCTCTTCGTTTCCTCACTACTACTACCCCAAAGAGAAGCACTTATGAACATAGGACCAATCAATGCCCCCATTTGAAGTAATCTTAATGAGATGAATTCTGTGATTAAATGATCATTGCATTTAGAACTCAGTTTGGCGTCCCAGAAAGCAATTATCTCCGGAAGCACTGGTCACTTGAAACTACCCCAACAAAAGCACTTACCTATTACAACAGACAAGTCAGTGCCATTATGAGGGTACCGATCGTGACAAATTAAATATTTTCCATTTTGAAGACTACAATTCTGTGGAATCAGAGGAGGACATTTCCAACCAGAAACACCAGGAGCATGCTGCCTGCATTCAGGCTGAGCTGATCTGAGCAGTTTGGTTAACAGCAACCATTATAAATATGTCCATGCCCCTTTGGCTTTGCTGTGGTCATTGGTACTTGGGTAGTTTTGAAAGGCCATTAATCTTTGATTGCCCTGTTAATATCTTTGGAATGCCTCAGCATCCTTGAGCATGGGTGGAGTTTTCACACATTTAAAGCATTTCATGCAAATTCAACCATTATAATGTTTTCTGAAAGTAGAAAATGATGCAGTCCTTGTTAAAGCATAGAATCACACTATGCACAAAATCAAAGTTCACAAGGCCAAATCTTTGGTTAAAACAGCACACTCTAGTGTTTACATTGGGATTCTGCTGTAATCAAGGCGATGGGCAAAACCACTGATGAACAATCACCAGCAAGACAATACCAATATAAAGCACTTATTCTTACATGGAATTGCAAATGCTTCTCTTTGTAGTTATCTAGGGAGTCTCCTTCAAATGAAACAGAACTAATTGCAAACCAGTTGGACATAGGAAGTCAGTCAGCAAACATTTACCCCAACTTGATAGCACTTTCTGCTTTGGTTGAAAAGAAAGATGCTAAAGTTAGAGTAGACATCAGCTGGTTTTAACTCAAGGAGGCAAGGAATTGAAAATGTGGCTTCAGAAGAGGATGCAAATTTGTGTCCAAATTTTGCCATTTTATTGAGCATTTAAAACTACAAGTTTGGATCAGAGGTATATGTCTGCAAAATAAGAAATAGAAATTACAAGATTGGAAACTATAAGAAATAGAAAATAGGTGAAACATTGACTGCTCTTAATTTCCTCATTACTACTACCCCAAAGAGAAGCACTTATGAACATAGGACCAATCAATGCCCCCATTTGGAGTAATCTTAATGAGATGAATACTGTGATTAAATCACAAGATTGGAAACTATAAGAAATAGAAAACATGCGAAGCCTTGACTGCTCTTCATTTCCTCATTACTACTACCCCAAAGAGAAGCACTTATGAACATAGGACTTATCAATGCCCCCATTTGAAGTAATCTTATAGGATGAATACTCTGATTAAATGATCATTGCATTTAGAACTCAGTTTAGCATCCCAGAAAGCAATTATCTCCGGAAGCAATGGTCACTTGAAACTACCCCAACAAAGAGCACTTACCTATTACAACAGACAAGTCAGTGTCATTATGAGGGTACTGATTGTGACAAATTAAAATCTTTTCCATTTTGAAATCTACATTACTGTGGAATCAGAGGAGGCCATTTCCAACCAGAGACACCAGGAGAATGCTGCCTGCAGTCAGGCTGAGCTGATCTGAGCAGTTTGGTTAACAGCAACCATTATAAATATGCCCATGCCCCTTTGGCTTTGCTGTGGTCGTTGGTACTTGGGTAGTTTTGAAAGGCCATTAATCTTTGATTGCCCTGTTAATATCTTTGGAATGCCTCAGCATCCCTGAGCATGGGTGGACTTTTCACACATTTAAAGCATGTCATGCAAATTCAACCATTATAATGTTTTCTGAAAGTAGAAAATGATACAGTCCTTGTTAAAGCATAGAATCACACTATGCACAAAATCAAAGTTCGCAAGGCCAAATCTTTGGTTAAAACAGCACACTCTAGTGTTTACATTGGGATTCTGCTGTAATCAAGGCGATGGGCAAAACCACTGATGAACAATCACCAGCAAGACAATACCAAAGCAAAGCACTTATTCTTACATGGAACTGCAAATGCTTCTCGTTGTAGTCATCTAGGGAGTCTCCTTCATATGAAACAGAACTAAATGCAAACCAGTTGGAAATAGGAAGTCAGTCAGCAAACATTTACCCCAACTTGATAGCACTTTCTGCTTTGGTTGAAAAGAAAGATGCTAAAGTTAGAGTAAACATCAGCTGGTTTTCACTCAAGGAGGCAAGGAATTGAAAATGTGGCTTCAGAGGAGGATGCAAAATTGTGTCTAAATTTTGCCATTTTATTGAGCATTTAAAGCTGCAAGTTTGGATCAGAGGTATATGTCTGCAAAATAAGAAATAGAAATTACATGAACAAATCACAAGATTGGAAACTATAAGAAATAGAAAATAGGTGAAACCATGACTGCTCTTCATTTCCTCATTACTACTACCCCAAAGAGAAGCACTTATGAACATAGGACCAATCAATACCCCCATTTGAAGTAATCTTAATGAGATGAATACTGTGATTAAATGATCATTGCATTTAGAACTCAGTTTGGCGTCCCAGAAAGCAGTTATCTCCGGAAGCACTGGTCACTTGAAACTACCCCAACAAAAGCACTTACCTATTACAACAGACAAGTCAGTGCCATTATGAGGGTACTGATCGTGACAAATTAAATATTTTCCATTTTGAAGACTACAATTCTGTGGAATCAGAGGAGGACATTTCCAACCAGAAACACCAGGAGCATGCTGCTGCAATCAGGGTGAGCTGATCTGAGCAGTTTTGTTAACAGCACCCACTATAAATATGTCTATGGCTCTTTGGCTTTGCTGTGGTCGTTGGTACTTGGGTAGTTTTGAAAGGCCATTAATCTTTGATTGCCCTGTTAATATCTTTGGAATGCCTCAGCATCCTTGAGCATGGGTGGACTTTTCACACATTTAAAGCATTTCATGCCAATTCAACCATTATAATGTTTTCTGAAAGTAGAAAATGATGCAGTCCTTGTTAAAGCATAGAATTACACTAGGCACAAAATCAAAGTTCACAAGGCCAAATCTTTGGTTGAAACAGCACGCTCTAGTGTTTACATTGGGATTCTGCTGTAATCAAGGCGATGGGCAAAACCACTGATGAACAATCACCAGCAAGACAATACCAAAGCAAAGCACTTATTCTTACATGGAACTGCAAATGCTTCTCTTTGTAGTCATCTAGGGAGTCTCCTTCATATGAAACATAACTAAATGCAAACCAGTTGGAAATAGGAAGTCAGTCAGCAAACATTTACCCCAACTTGATAGCACTTTCTGCTTTGGTTGAAAAGAAAGATGCTAAAGTTAGAGTAAACATCAGCTGGTTTTCACTCAAGGAGGCAAGGAATTGAAAATGTGGCTTCAGAGGAGGATGCAAAATAGTGTCTAAATTTTGCCATTTTATTGAGCATTTAAAGCTGCAAGTTTGTTTCAGAGGTATATGTCTGCAAAATAAGAAATAGAAATTACATGAACAAATCACAAGATTGGAAACTATAAGAAATAGAAAATAGGTGAAACATTGACTGCTCTTCATTTCCTCATTACTACTACCCCAAAGAGAAGCACTTATGAACATAGGACCAATCAATGCCCCCATTTGAAGTAATATTAATGAGATGAATACTGTGATTAAATGATCATTGCATTTAGAACTCAGTTTGGCGTCCCAGAAAGCAATTATCTCCGGAAGCACTGGTCACTTGAAACTACTCCAACAAAAGCACTTACCTATTACAACAGACAAGTCAGTGCCATTATGAGGGTACCGATCGTGACAAATTAAATATTTTCCATTTTGAAGACTACAATTCTGTGGAATCAGAGGAGGACATTTCCAACCAGAAACACCAGGAGCATGCTGCCTGCATTCAGGCTGAGCTGATCTGAGCAGTTTTGTTAACAGCAACCATTATAAACATGTCCATGCCCCTTTGGCTCTGCTGTGGTCATTGGTACTTGGGTAGTTTTGAAAGGCCATTAACCTTTGATTGCCCTGTTAATATCTTTGGAATGCCTCAGCATCCTTGAGCATGGGTGGACTTTTCACACATTTAAAGCATTTCATGCAAATTCAATCATTATAATGTTTTCTGAAAGTAGAAAATGATGCAGTCCTTGTTAAAGCATAGAATTACACTATGCACAAAATCAAAGTTCGCAAGGCCAAATCTTTGGGTAAAACAGCACGCTCTAGTGTTTACATTGGGATTCTGCTGTAATCAAGGCGATGGGCAAAACCACTGATGAACAATCACCAGCAAGACAACCCCAAAGTAAAGCACTTATTCTTACATGGAACTGCAAATGCTTCTCTTTGTAGTCATCTAGGGAGTCTCCTTCATATGAAACAGAACTAAATGCAAACCAGTTGGAAATAGGAAGTCAGTCAGCAAACATTTACCCCAACTTGATAGCACTTTCTGCTTTGGTTCAAAAGAAAGATGCTAAAGTTAGAGTAAACATAAGCTGGTTTTCACTCAAGGAGGCAAGGAATTGAAAATGTGTCTTCAGAGGAAGATGCAAAATTGTGCCTAAATTTTGCCATTTTATCGAGCATTTAAAGCTGCAAGTTTGGATCAGAGGTATATGTCTGCAAAATTAGAAATACAAATTAAATTAAAAAAAATCACAAGATTGGAAACTATAAGAAATAGAAAACATGCGAAGCCTTGACTGCTCTTCATTTCCTCATTACTACTACCCCAAAGAGAAGCACTTATGAACATAGGACTTATCAATGCCCCCATTTGAAGTAATCTTATAGGATGAATACTCTGATTAAATGATCATTGCATTTAGAACTCAGTTTAGCGTCCCAGAAAGCAATTATCTCCGGAAGCAATGGTCACTTGAAACTACCCCAACAAAGAGCACTTACCTATTACAAAAGACAAGTCAGTGTCATTATGAGGGTACTGATTGTGACAAATTAAAATCTTTTCCATTTTGAAATCTACATTACTGTGGAATCAGAGGAGGCCATTTCCAACCAGAGACACCAGGAGAATGCTGCCTGCAGTCAGGCTGAGCTGATCTGAGCAGTTTGGTTAACAGCAACCATTATAAATATGCCCATGCCCCTTTGGCTTTGCTGTGGTCGTTGGTACTTGGGTAGTTTTGAAAGGCCATTAATCTTTGATTGCCCTGTTAATATCTTTGGAATGCCTCAGCATCCCTGAGCATGGGTGGACTTTTCACACATTTAAAGCATGTCATGCAAATTCAACCATTATAATGTTTTCTGAAAGTAGAAAATGATACAGTCCTTGTTAAAGCATAGAATCACACTATGCACAAAATCAAAGTTCGCAAGGCCAAATCTTTGGTTAAAACAGCACACTCTAGTGTTTACATTGGGATTCTGCTGTAATCAAGGCGATGGGCAAAACCACTGATGAACAATCACCAGCAAGACAATACCAAAGCAAAGCACTTATTCTTACATGGAACTGCAAATGCTTCTCGTTGTAGTCATCTAGGGAGTCTCCTTCATATGAAACAGAACTAAATGCAAACCAGTTGGAAATAGGAAGTCAGTCAGCAAACATTTACCCCAACTTGATAGCACTTTCTGCTTTGGTTGAAAAGAAAGATGCTAAAGTTAGAGTAAACATCAGCTGGTTTTCACTCAAGGAGGCAAGGAATTGAAAATGTGGCTTCAGAGGAGGATGCAAAATTGTGTCTAAATTTTGCCATTTTATTGAGCATTTAAAGCTGCAAGTTTGCATCAGAGGTATATGTCTGCAAAATAAGAAATAGAAATTACATGAACAAATCACAAGATTGGAAACTATAAGAAATAGAAAATAGGTGAAACCATGACTGCTCTTCATTTCCTCATTACTACTACCCCAAAGAGAAGCACTTATGAACATAGGACCAATCAATACCCCCATTTGAAGTAATCTTAATGAGATGAATACTGTGATTAAATGATCATTGCATTTAGAACTCAGTTTGGCGTCCCAGAAAGCAGTTATCTCCGGAAGCACTGGTCACTTGAAACTACCCCAACAAAAGCACTTACCTATTACAACAGACAAGTCAGTGCCATTATGAGGGTACTGATCGTGACAAATTAAATATTTTCCATTTTGAAGACTACAATTCTGTGGAATCAGAGGAGGACATTTCCAACCAGAAACACCAGGAGCATGCTGCCTGCAATCAGGGTGAGCTGATCTGAGCAGTTTTGTTAACAGCACCCACTATAAATATGTCTATGGCTCTTTGGCTTTGCTGTGGTCGTTGGTACTTGGGTAGTTTTGAAAGGCCATTAATCTTTGATTGCCCTGTTAATATCTTTGGAATGCCTCAGCATCCTTGAGCATGGGTGGACTTTTCACACATTTAAAGCATTTCATGCCAATTCAACCATTATAATGTTTTCTGAAAGTAGAAAATGATGCAGTCCTTGTTAAAGCATAGAATTACACTAGGCACAAAATCAAAGTTCACAAGGCCAAATCTTTGGTTGAAAACAGCACGCTCTAGTGTTTACATTGGGATTCTGCTGTAATCAAGGCGATGGGCAAAACCACTGATGAACAATCACCAGCAAGACAATACCAAAGCAAAGCACTTATTCTTACATGGAACTGCAAATGCTTCTCTTTGTAGTCATCTAGGGAGTCTCCTTCATATGAAACATAACTAAATGCAAACCAGTTGGAAATAGGAAGTCAGTCAGCAAACATTTACCCCAACTTGATAGCACTTTCTGCTTTGGTTGAAAAGAAAGATGCTAAAGTTAGAGTAAACATCAGCTGGTTTTCACTCAAGGAGGCAAGGAATTGAAAATGTGGCTTCAGAGGAGGATGCAAAATTGTGTCTAAATTTTGCCATTTTATTGAGCATTTAAAGCTGCAAGTTTGTTTCAGAGGTATATGTCTGCAAAATAAGAAATAGAAATTACATGAACAAATCACAAGATTGGAAACTATAAGAAATAGAAAATAGGTGAAACATTGACTGCTCTTCATTTCCTCATTACTACTACCCCAAAGAGAAGCACTTATGAACATAGGACCAATCAATGCCCCCCATTTGAAGTAATATTAATGAGATGAATACTGTGATTAAATGATCATTGCATTTAGAACTCAGTTTGGCGTCCCAGAAAGCAATTATCTCCGGAAGCACTGGTCACTTGAAACTACTCCAACAAAAGCAACTTACCTATTACAACAGACAAGTCAGTGCCATTATGAGGGGTACCGATCGTGACAAATTAAATATTTTCCATTTTGAAGACTACAATTCTGTGGAATCAGAGGAGGACATTTCCAACCAGAAACACCAGGAGCATGCTGCCTGCATTCAGGCTGAGCTGATCTGAGCAGTTTGGTTAACAGCAACCATTATAAATATGTCCATGCCCCTTTGGCTTTGCTGTGGTCGTTGGTACTTGGGTAGTTTTGAAAGGCCATTAATCTTTGATTGCCCTGTTAATATCTTTGGAATGCCTCAGCATCCTTGAGCATGGGTGGACTTTTCACACATTTAAAGCATTTCATGCAAATTCAACCATTATAATGTTTTCTGAAAGTAGAAAATGATGCAGTCCTTGTTAAAGCATAGAATACACTATGCACAAAATCAAAGTTCGCAAGGCCAAATCTTTGGTTAAAACAGCACGCTCTAGTGTTTACATTGGGATTCTGCTGTAATCAAGGCGATGGGCAAAACCACTGATGAACAATCACCAGCAAGACAATACCAAAGCAAAGCACTTATTCTTACATGGAACTGCAAATGCTTCTCTTTGTAGTCATCTAGGGAGTCTCCTTCATATGAAACAGAACTAAATGCAAACCAGTTGGAAATAGGAAGTCAGTCAGCAAACATTTACCCCAACTTGATAGCACTTTCTGCTTTGGTTGAAAAGAAAGATGCTAAAGTTAGAGTAAACATCAGCTGGTTTTCACTCAAGGAGGCAAGGAATTGAAAATGTGGCTTCAGAGGAGGATGCAAAATTGTGCCTAAATTTTGCCATTTTATTGAGCATTTAAAGCTGCAAGTTTGGATCAGAGGTATATGTCTGCAAAATTAGAAATACAAATTAAATAAAAAAATCACAAGATTGGAAACTATAAGAAATAGAAAATATGTGAAGCCTTGACTGCTCTTCATTTCCTCATTACTACTACCCCAAAGAGAAGCACTTATGAACATAGGACCAATCAATGCCCCCATTTGAAGTAATCTTAATGAGATGAATACTGTGATTAAATGATCATTGCATTTAGAACTCAGTTTGGCGTCCCAGAAAGCAATTATCTCCGGAAGCACTGGTCACTTGAAACTACCCCAACAAAAGCACTTACCTATTACAACAGACAAGTCAGTGCCATTATGAGGGTACCGATCGTGACAAATTAAATATTTTCCATTTTGAAGACTACAATTCTGTGGAATCAGAGGAGGACATTTCCAACCAGAAACACCAGGAGCATGCTGCCTGCATTCAGGCTGAGCTGATCTGAGCAGTTTGGTTAACAGCAACCATTATAAATATGTCCATGCCCCTTTGGCTTTGCTGTGGTCGTTGGTACTTGGGTAGTTTTGAAAGGCCATTAATCTTTGATTGCCCTGTTAATATCTTTGGAATGCCTCAGCATCCTTGAGCATGGGTGGACTTTTCACACATTTAAAGCATTTCATGCAAATTCAACCATTATAATGTTTTCTGAAAGTAGAAAATGATGCAGTCCTTGTTAAAGCATAGAATCACACTATGCACAAAATCAAAGTTCGCAAGGCCAAATCTTTGGTTAAAACAGCACACTCTAGTGTTTACATTGGGATTCTGCTGTAATCAAGGCGATGGGCAAAACCACTGATGAACAATCACCAGCAAGACAATACCAAAGTAAAGCACTTATTCTTACATGGAATTGCAAATGCTTCTCTTTGTAGTATCTAGGGAGTCTCCTTCAAATGAAACAGAACTAATTGCAAACCAGTTGGACATAGGAAGTCAGTCAGCAAACATTTACCCCAACTTGATAGCACTTTCTGCTTTGGTTGAAAAGAAAGATGCTAAAGTTAGAGTAGACATCAGCTGGTTTTCACTCAAGGAGGCAAAATGTGGCTTCAGAGGAGGATGCAAATTTGTGTCCAAATTTTGCCATTTTATTGAGCATTTAAAGCTACAAGTTTGGATCAGAGGTATATGTCTGCAAAATAAGAAATAGAAATTACATGAACAAATCACAAGATTGGAAACTATAAGAAATAGAAAATAGGTGAAACCTTGACTGCTCTTCATTTCCTCATTACTACTACCCCAAAGAGAAGCACTTATGAACATAGGACCAATCAATGCCCCCATTTGAAGTAATCTTAATGAGATGAATACTGTGATTAAATGATCATTGCATTTTCAGTTTGAAACTGAACTAATTGCAAAACCAGTTGGACATAGGAAGTGCAGTCAGCAAACATTTACCCCAATTTGATAGCACTTTCTGCTTTGGTTGAAAAGAAAGATGCTAAAGTTAGAGTAGACATCAGCTGGTTTTCACTCAAGGAGGCAAGGAATTGAAAATGTGGCTTCAGAGGAGGATGCAAAATTGTGCCTAAATTTGCCATTTTTATTGAGCATTTAAAGCTGCAAGTTTGGATCAGAGGTATATGTCTGCCAAATTAGAAATACAAATTAAAATAAAAAAATCACAAGATTGGAAACTATAAGAAATAGAAAATATGTGAAACATTGACTGCTCTTCATTTCCTCATTACTACTACCCCAAAGAGAGCACTTATGAACATAGGACCAATCAATGCCCCATTTGAAGTAATCTTAATGAGATGAATACTGTGATTAAATCACAAGATTGGAAACTATAAGAAATAGAAAACATGCGAAGCCTTGACTGCTTCTTCATTTCCTCATTACTACTACCCCAAAGAGAAGCACTTATGAACATAGGACTTATCAATGCCCCCATTTGAAGTAATCTTATGAGATGAATACTGTGATTAAATGATCATTGCATTTAGAACTCAGTTTGGCGTCCAGAAAGCAATTATCTCCGGAAGCAATGGTCACTTGAAACTACCCCAACAAAAGCACTTACCTATTACAACAGACAAGTCAGTTGCATTATGAGGGTACCGATCGTGACAAATTAAATATTTCCATTTTGAAACTACATACTGTGGGAATCAGAGGAGGACATTTCCAACCAGAAAC